>NC_141549.1:88892500-89112500 GCF_021556685.1 Rattus norvegicus
TGGATACATACGTCCTCCGTACTCTTTAAACTTTCTTGGAGCCACCAATGGGAAACAGTGTTAGCCACTTAATACTAGTTGGTGAAACTGGGACCAAAGCTGGTTAACCAAGTTTTCCAAGGTCATAGGAAGCTAAGAAGTAGATCTGGCTGAAGTGCTCTGGTGTCTGGCTATTCAAGTCTCTTACGTGGTGCAAGAAATTGGCTGTGGGTAGGTTGAGTGTGTAGTTACTCAAAGCAATCCACACAAGGTAGAGAAAAGACAGTGAATGTGGTCTTCTACTCTTCATGTGAAGAGTAACTCTGCTTTATCCTGGGGGACAGTTCCAAAGGGACCCTTTGAAGCTCACATCTAAGAAGGTCCGACTGCTGGAAACAGAGTCATTGTCAGCCCAACTAAAGGATGACTAGGCAGTTTTTTTTATGCCATATCATATTAATGCATTTATTGCTTATGACACCTTTGACTATCAACTGTTTTCCTTTTAAGAATTTAAGTGATTGGTCAGTTCCCCCTGGGAGAAAGTCTGGCTTCCAGAGTCATCTCCAGTTTGCTGCTGAGTGTGTGTCAAACTAAGGAGATAGTATGACATCTTTTTTAGAGTCTAGTCACAATTAAATGCCATTTTATTTTGGATTTTGGGAACCGTGCCAGCTTCCAGCTTGTCAGAGCTGAGAAGACTCAAATCAAGTCCAGGCCTATTTCTACAGCAAACGGGGAGTCTGGCTTCTTGCCTGTGGATTCATTCAGTTCAGCCCATCTGGCTTTTGATGTTCTGCAAGTTTGGAGCAGTTTGTTTAAGGAAGCCAGGCGGTGAATATTGGTGGGCCTGGGGTTCTCTGGACTCCACCGTGGCGCCTCTGGATTTGCATTTTCTTCACTCCCAATCTGCCTACCACCAGAACAAACTGCCTGTCTGACAAAGCAGCTGAATCTTCACTTCTGAGGCTCTGAAGTGCCTCAGCCTGGCTTCCTCTCAGCTCCTCCCTGACCCGTTCTCTTGTTCAGTGGGAGCCTGCTGGAGTGACTCTAGAGTGTCCTGTGTTTGGGCCATGGAAGAGAGTTATCGAAAAACCCCATTTGTTCATGTTTCCACCATGTGACACAGTGCTGGGTGATCTGTATCAGTCAGTAACCGATTCCCACTCCTCATTTCTGTCACATACAGGGTTTCTCTTCCTCTTCTTCCTCTTCTCCACTCTCAGTGACCGGAGGAAGATAATTCCTGCCACACCCAAGGGGACCTATGCCTGACCCCTCTCCTGGAGCCTGGGAAGCTGCCATTTAGGGGCCTGTAAAGCTATTGCACACAACCTTGTAAACTGTTGTTGCTGACTTACGAGGCTTGCCTGTCAAAGAGGTTACCTCTCAGACCCACAGAGCTAAGTACCATGGTCCCTTCTGTCCTTCTCAAGACTTACTCCTGCAGCCGCAGAAGGCACCATCTGAGAAGGCACTGTAGGGGAAGGCATGAGGGGCAGGCACAGAGTAGGGAAGGGTTTCTTTTTGCTGGACACCTCACAAAAGGGATGGGCTTCCTTAGATCAGAGTGAATCGATTTCCCCAAAGGCAGAGAAGGCTTCAAAATGAGGGAAGAACCGTACGTACGCTGGCAGGGATGGGGCAGGTAGAGGGAAGCGACGTTGTGCCCAGCCAGCGCTACTCCTAGATGCCTGGTCTTGGAGTGTCAAACCACTCGCTCCTTGTTAAATTTACCGGTGGCTTTCATCCCTGTGACTTCACCATTGAGGTAAATGAGCAAATGGCTCTGAAACAACAGAGAGCCAGCTGGAGGTGCCCTTTGGACCTTTCCTCCATGAGACCCATCTTTCCCTCTAGGGCCTGGCCTATAAATAACATGGGGTCCACCTTCCTTTATAGACTCTTGCTGAAAGCACGGCTGGAAACATGACCGTACAGGTGCTAACAAATTACAGTTGGGAAAGAAGGCCGCAATGCCTCTTGTCACTGGGGTTATGAAATCCCAGTTTCAATCATGGAGCCGGCCGGGCTGGCTTACCAGCAGAGCGGTCTGGCACGTACCATTACCTCTCTTGCTTTTTCAACGCACAACCCCAGCACTCCAGCACCGTGCTTTGGCCCTCAAGTCTTGCCTTGGCTGGCCACAGAATTTTTTGTGAGTATTTTTTTTTTCTTTTTCTAATTGAAGGGAGGTAGTATAGAATAGGCCCGGAATATCCTTTGGCCAATTACGTAAATGGAGACCTGGTTTTGTTCTTCATTCCATAGCAGATTTAAATAGTGTCTGTTAACTTGTGAAAGGGGGTGGGGGGACCAGCTGTGGTGTCTGCGTCACCCAGCTGAAGGCTGACTTGGAGATAATCAGCAGAAAATACAACCTCAGCCTGTTACAGGTATGTCCCTCTGGGGAATGAAGGTGTTTAGACAGTACAGACCATTGCATAGGTAGAAGGGAAGCAGATACCTGTACTGTGTTCCCAGGAGAGGAAAAGAGACTGTTTAAATGGTGAGGATATCATCTCTGAATGTTTCAAGATCAAATTTACTCTAGTGACTAGTATTTTGTTTAGCATCATATCACAAACAGGAGGTTAACATAAGAATGTGTTCATTTTCATGCAGTTGTTACAGCACTGTAAGCTGTGAGATTTCACTGTGACTCATTGGTATATGTTTGGAGGGAACTATCCCCCCTGGTATGACTCTGGGATGCAGTGTGAGGTCATCAGGCCGGGAGAAGGAAAGCCCTTACTAGTGCCTGATAACTAGCTTGGTCCCTTCTTCAGTCAGCTCCCCGCTGCTGGGGCTGCGGAACTGGTTCTGGGTCTGTGTGCTCACTCCCCTGGGTGCTTGGATTTCTTCTCTTCTCATCTTTCGGCTCCTGAAAAGGTTTGGCTTGTGGTTGGTGTGAAGTTTGAAATGCACACCCCACCCACCCCTCACCGTCTCCCATTTAGAACACTCTAATGGTCCCCCCCCAATTGTACAGCCTGCTTTCAGGCCCCTGTTCTTATCCTTGAATAAATCGGGCTCAAGTTGCACAGAGCATTTGTTTTAGAACACCGAAAGAAAAGGGGCACCTGTGAAAACAGGCCACCGTTCCAACTACCCATGCACGTTCGAATTAAAGCAGAAAATGTCAGTTAAAGCCTCCAATTACTACCTACTTCTTGACGGTTTGAAGCCACTAGCATAGGGGTGTGCTTGCTGGAAGTTTCAGGGTAATTACTCGTTACTCTAAGCATGGTATCTGGTAACCTAGTTCTGTGTGAACCTGACACCTCAGAGCTCGCTAGCTACACCCCTCTATTCTCTGGTTTCAGAATAAGTCTGTGTAGAAACTTGTTCTGATGTTAAAGTGCCAAAGGGGGCAGTAAAGTGCTGTTCACTAAAAAGGGGGAGAAAAAAAAAAAAAACACGTCTCCCAGGACTTTCTTCTGGAAGCTATTGCAGTGTCTTTCTTGGGCGCTGCTTCTTTACTTATTCATCTTATAACAAACCCTTCTGTTCAGGGCGTTTCTAGAACAGACGATTAATCTACAGCAGAGCTCTAGCAGTAACCAGAACTAACACAAGACTGAATATTCTGCCTGTCTGCATCAGGTTCACACACTCACGACGAGGAGCCATTCTTGGGGAGTATTTATATTCCCCGCTGCACGGAACGTTCCAGAGAGGAATCTTTATCTGCTGCGTCATGCTGGCCTAACTGCGTATGGACACCACGGGCATTGCAGAGTTGAGGCAAGAGACTAGGTTGATCCTGAAAGGCTCTAGAATCCATACTGGGTAGAGGATGAGCCAGCTTACACGCGGCTGTCTCTTTCCTGTAGCCTTTACCACTGAGTTAAAAAGCAACACAAGCATTATTTATATATATATATTTGCCAAAATGTGACAAATTCTAAGTATCCTTGATATACAGTGCTGGCTTAGGAATAATCTAATGTATTAATAATGTGTTTTTGGGGTTTTCTTCTTTCTAGGATAACCCAGTTTGTAAAACTGGCTCCTTAAAAATGTCAGCCCAGTTCCTGATTTTACCAGTAGTGAAATCTAATTGTATTAATCTCTTATTTTTTCATTTGTCCGGATAAACGTCTGCTCTGAATTTCTGGGCCAGAGGGCTGTCTAACACGTAGGCCACAGTGTCAGGTTGTGCTTTTGAAGGCATCGCCTCAGAAAGTCAAAATATCCATAAGCATTTTAAACAACTAAAACGCTTTCCGAAGCCAGAGCTGAGAAAGCTAGTTCAAAAGTATACTTCAGGTTTTCACGTTTGTTTATTGTTTGAAGTTTTTGGGTCCTGAGGGTTAAACTTTCTTCTCAGCTCTTTCTCTGCCTTCTCTTTTGAGACATGGTCTCACTGAGCTGCCCTGTAAGCAACAGTCTGTAGTGTAAACAGACCTCAGGATCGTGACCCTCTTGCCCTAGCCTCCTTGAGTAGCTGGGATTACAGACCTATGTCTCTAGGCCCAGCAAGTTTAGTTTTTGAAGTTGTCTAGTCTGTTCGTGAAACCACTGTTAGCTGAGGAGAAGTTTGAAACCCACAGAAACCTAAAAGTCACCAGAGCCACAAATGGTCACAGGTAACTATCAGTGGTGCAGCTGTCTGTGTATGTCAGTCTCTATGATCAGTCCAGCGCAGGCCACATGGTTTACAGATGTGCCTTTCTGCAGTTGGAGTAAGTCACCTGTGTCAGTGGTCATACACAGTCCTGGGTTGCCTAACAGTGGGGTATCTTCAAGGAATATCTCTGTAGGGGAATCTGATGTTCAGACTAAGATAATTGTGGTATGAACCTTTCCATACGCAGTCCATGACTGACCAAGATGATGTTGCAAACTGTATGGTTATACTAGATGTCATTTCAGATGAAAAGAAGGCTAAAATGTTTTAATAGGAGGTACTGCATATTGGTTTATGAATCTGACTTTGCAATATTCTGCATGTAAGTGAGGAAAGCTTACAGTTTTCTGTGGCTATAACCCGTTGGCTGCATCATCTGCTCTGTGAACTCTGGGGCCAGACTTCATAGATGCTTGTACCTGGCCTAATGGTGCAGAAATAGGAAGCAGTTAAATCATTTTTTCTTTTCTGGTGAATCCATCGTGTTAGGTACCGACTGACATCTTGTCATCAGAAGCCGTTGCTTAGCGTTTCTGAGACACGTTGCCCTGTCTGGAGGAGTCCCACCTGGCCTGATTCAACAGACATGGAGACTGCCTGTTTCTCTGTATCGCCTGTCATTTCACCTGCGCAGCCACAGGCAGCATCGGCACTGAGCAGCGGCGTTGTAACTTCTTCCTTAGCCTTTGTGAGGATTGGCCAGTGTGAGGAAACCCATGTGAAGTCATGAGGTGTCTGCCCTGAGAATCCCTACTGTGGACACTAAAGGACGAGTAAGGGAAATTGGGGTTTTCCCGGTGAGAGAGGTGGAGAAAAACTTCAGGTCCTCGGCTCAGGTGACCCCCAGGATCTCATGCGCTATGGCACAGGGTAAAGGTCAGAGGCCAAGCTAGCAGTTGACACCTCCATCTGACCCCGGGCTCCTGGTGACAGGATTTGTTAAGCCCACAGAAGTCGCATACCTCAGCCTTCCATCTCCTCAGCCTTCTGTCTCCATCCTTGACTATGTTTTCTGTGCGTTATCCCAGCATTTGAAACCAGTCTGGCTCACATGCAGGCAAGCTAGGGCTTTCTCCTCTACCGCTCATTAATTCCGCCACGTTCTTCACTGTGAACATTGAGGAATATTAAGTTGTGTGATGTGAATCGAGGTTTTTTTTTTTTTTATACAATGAAAAGTATGAGGTTGAGATGTCTAATTTAAATTATTAGAGATCTAATTTAGATCACTAAATATTAATGTTTAATGCAGGTCATTAGAGTTGCTCAAAGTATTCGGCGTAGAATACTTTGTTTGGCTCTAAGTTTGGCAGAGCACTTTTTTTCAAACTTGAGTTAAGTCAACAGGGCAACCCACAGGTAAAAATAGACTGTGGCATCGTATCACGCTACACCAGGCTTCTGACTTTGGAAACCGTACTTCAGAGTTGCCTACTCTAACCCAGTTCTCTTCTCTCCCCTTTTGGAGACAAAGTCGTGGAGTCTATTGTCTTGACTGGAAATGATTCACTGGGGAAAACCATGGGAGTGACCTGTTTCTGCCCAGTGTTCCCCATGAGCCCCAGGGACTCCCCAGGGAAAGTGAATGGGATTGAGAGTCAGGGCGGAAGTTGCCCTGGGGTGGTGTGTGCTCCCCGGTCGGCTGGCAGCTCAGTGTTCATGCTCAGTAACCAATACAGAGAGGGAAGGCCTGGCTCTGTTCTCCTAGCTAGGCCAGCAACATCGCCCTGGTCCTTAAACCCGCACCCCTCTGTACAAGTGGTGTAGGTGACGACTGGTTTTGGTTACAAAATGACCCTTACCCCAGTTTGCCAAAATAAGTCATTGTGTGACTCCCGCTGTGGAGAGGGTTGAGTTCTGTCGACTGACTTGGTGACTGACTTGGTTTTATGGCCGTGTGTTTAAGCACGATTGAGGAGCGAATAGTATCTGCCTGAATTGTGTGGAGTCCATTGTAAGTTTACATCTAAAACACAGATTCTAGGTGGTTGGCTCACTTCTTCACCTTACGAGCTCTTGGCAAGGGACACATGCCAGGTGGCCACCTCAGAAAGTGCCTCGTGTTCCAGCCATTGGATTCGGGGCAGGCAGCTAGATGTCCATAGTTCTCTGTGGCATTCTCGAAGGCTTCAGTGCATACTGAGTGTCCCTCCATTCCCCTTGACTTCATAGCTCATCAATGAATAGCTTGATTTAGAAAAACATGTATTCACAAAACCAGACTCAGACACTCCTGTGAACACAATGGGAAGTGAGAGGGACAGGGAAGGGGCTTTTCTTGTTGGATTTCTTCTCTCGCCCCTGAGGGTTTTACCTCTTATACAAGGTATACACTTGTGACTTAGACACTGGGGTAACGGGGGCAGGGAGCAAGGCTCAGCTGTGCTTCAGGCTGGCCATGGTTTTGTGATTTGCAGCCCCAGATGCAAGTGGTAGCCGCTTGTACTTTCAACAAAGCAGGATTGTTGAAAGCTGGGGAGACCCAGAGAGCTAGAGCAAGAAACTACCTGGGGGGACAATCAGTGGAATGGCACCTTGGCTTGACCCTTCCGTGTATTTGCCCTGGTGAGATAACCTGACTTCAGAGCACCAGCCTTATCTGTGACCTACCTTCTCTTTGGGGCACTTTGACTTCAGCATGTGTCGCTGTTAGCTTCTGTTTATCCACTCATGTTTTTTCCACGAGGACATCATTTTATTTAGCCTTATGGTACGATCACCGCTTGGACCCTCACTGTGAAATCAATCGCACACTATGGGAGTGGTTCAACTTCAGGGAGCTGAGTTGTCAGCCCCTAAAAGCTCAATTGTCGTCTGTTAAAGTCCCTCAGAGCATCTGGGACAATATGTAGCTTGCTGGGCATGCTGGTGCACATTTTGTAATCCCAGCACCCGGCTGTCGAGGCAGGACTATCAGGCTAGCCTCATGTACATAGTAAGTCCACCAGCCTGGGTGGACTCTTTCCTTGAGAAGATGTGAGCAAATGCCCCCTTCTCATAGGACACCAGCGAACCAAAGTATGATTTTTATCAAAGCCCAACTTGGGGAACCAATGAGGTTTTTGGGGCTCGTTTACAGACCAGGGTAAGGGATTGTCTGTGTGAGGATTGATGACCCCAAAGTAGATACCACCACAGAATTGTCTCAGTCCAGAGTGGATGGCTACTTCTCCATGGCTGCATGAATGGCATGTGCCTTCGGTAACCGTTCGCAGTTTATGAACACTAACTAGCACCCCTAGGGAATACAAGGCCATGGGACAGAATTACAGGCACCTAGCTGGTCAGTGAAGGAGCACCCAGAGTCCAAAGGTGCATTGGCCCTCCTCACCCCTTCTTTCCAAAAGGGGAATAGCAACAGGTAACAGTCCTGATCAAGAGACTTTTGGAAGTAGTCATAGCTGTCCTGATGAAAATGCTGGTCATGATTGGAAGACAATGCTCTACAACACCCTGCCTCACACCAAAAGCCCCAGTTTGGTCATTTAAGTTGTATCGCTCTAGCTCTGGGAAGGTGACGGTTCTCCAGAGGTCTGTGTTGGGAGATCTGTGATAGCATTTTTTTCTGCCCAGCTGTGCTCCCTGTCTTACCAATTGAACTGATGGTGTTCTGACCCTCCACAGATAGACTTCAGATACAGTTGTCCAGCACTACAGTGCTGGGTCCTTTTCTGTGGGTTGCCACGCAGACCCTTCCCCCCTTAATGAATACTTGGAATAGCAACTTGTTAGAGGCAACAGATCAAATTCTGTTTCAATGTTCAATACGGTAGTATTATATATATCTTCCTTAAAGCTTTAGGAAGAGTAGGCCTGGCCTGAACCACATCGTATATGTGTACTAAATCCGTCAGGTCCTGCCCTTCCACTTGTCCATTCACAGGTTACCTTGATGCCCCCATCATCAAACTGTGCACACCGAATCGAAACTAAACACTGAGGCTGATTTGCAAGATGAATCAAAAACTCATTAAACTATTTATGTGATTTGTTCCTGCTGAAAACATCATCAGAAGCACAACAATTTGTGAAAGCCACACTGACTGATGTGCTCGCGCCCTCAGCTCATCGGGACCAGGGTTGGGTGCAGGAGCCTTGTGTCCTGGTGATGAAAGAGACTTATCTGAGTAGGGGGAGCCAGCCACCTGTGATGCCTTAGTTAAGCAGTGAGAGAGCTAGGTAGGTAGGTAGGTAGATAGATAGATAGATAGATAGATAGATAGATAGATAGATAGATATGGTAGGTAGGTAGGTAGATAGATAGATAGATAGATAGATAGATAGATAGATAGATAGATAGATAGATAGATAGGTAGATAGATAGGTAGATAGATAGATAGATAGATATGGTAGATAGATATGGTAGATAGATAGATAGATAGATAGATAGATAGATAGATAGATAGATAGATAGATAGATGGATGGATAGATCCTCCCAGAGACCTAGGAGAAATTTGAATGAAGAGAGACCTTAATGAGCCAGACTTCAGACATAAGGAATGCTGTGGCAAGGGTAGGGGAGTATCCCCAAGGCTCTCACAGATACACTGGTCAGTAGGGCATGGCCAACCACTCACAAAGACCTGAATGAGTAGATGGGATACACCTCGGTTACAAAGACCCCTGATTGTGGGAACCTGGAAACTACTCCCTCTCTCTAAGATGGTGGAAGGACTAGCCTGTAGTTCAGACCTGTTTTTATATAGGAGACATGTACCAAGCCTAGCTAGCACTTCCATGGTTTTTATATAGGAGACATGTACCAAGCCTAGCTAGCACTTACATGGTTTCCCACCGTGTCAGCTATACCAACTACAAGGGGAGCTGTTTCAGGGAAGGGAACATGTGACTCAGATAGGAATTGACCCTTGTGCTTGCCCGTTAGTTTGTGTAAGTCTTAAGGGTTTCCTTTAAAGGTCGAGGAATAGGCATAAGGATCAGGAAGGAGAGCAATTTAACGTTCCTGGAATTAGTGTCATACCTATCGACACTCCCCTCAACCCCCTCACCCCTGTCTGCTCCTGCTAAAGCCACAGGACACTTTAGAATCACTTTGGGGAGAAGGAGGACTGCGTCATGTTCAGGCCTGGCAGAACGGAGTTGAATTTCATCTAGCAAGAAGAACCTACCTAGAGAGAATGGACTTTAGAATTCCCTGGGGAAGCTCTTGAGACCCTGGGGTTGTAGTTTTACAAAGTCCCCTGAGAACCGTGGAAAATGCCAGGTCCTCAGTAATCACCTGGGTTTGCCAAAAGTCCTAGAGAATTCTTCGGCAAAATACACACGGATGTTTTAAATTTGTCACAATTTTATAAGTTCATTTTGAGTTCTGTTAAATGGAAAGATTTCATTATAAATGGATCCTGTTCCTCACTCAAAGTTTTTCCCTCATGACTCCAGAGGAGGGCAAGTGCACATGGCAGTGTACTCTAAAGTCAGAGCATGGCTTGGAGGGGTTGCCTTTCTTCTACCACGTGGGCCCCAGGTTTGGTCTCAAGCACCTTTACCCACCGAGCCGTTTTGCCTGCTACACTGTTGTTTTTAAGTGAGTGAACAGTAAATCTGTTCTTGCTAAAGGGACTAATTTAGTTAAACAAACAACAATAAGACACTGATGTCAGTAGACCACACTCTTTTTGCCATTGTACAATAACACCCAAGGAAGTAACAAGCAATTTTGTGTGCATGCATTTGTGTGTGTGTGTGTGTGTGTGTGTGTGTGTGTTCACCTTTAAAGAGTTTCAGCGAGAGATCGTCATCATCCTTATCGTCCACCACCACCACCACCACCGCCACCGCCACCGCCACCGCCACCGCCACCACCATCATTAGTAGTCTTACTAGTGGTTTTGGGAGATAGAGTTTCTCTGTGTAGTCCTGGTTGTGCCACCGCTGTATTTTGTTTGTTTCTTTGCTTTGCTTTTAAGATACGAAGTTGGGAGGGAAAAGGAACTTATGTTGGCCAGAGGGGAATACAGTGGGACCTGGAAGGAGGGAGTAGAACATGGGTAAGACCAAGATATATTGTACACATGTACAAAATTAAAAACAAAATTTAAAGTAATCAGTTTTGAGTATGAGCCTACAGTGTGAGCTGGGCTACTTTGTAACCACAAAATACCCTGGCTGAGAATTGGTGGCTTGGTTACATAAATCACCTTAGTTGATGTGGATTTGAACTTTGGGAGCCCCATCATCCTTTTCTCATCTGTTGCTGCATCCTGGCCCCAAGGGTCATCATGGCTGGTGGGCCTCTCTGGCTAAATAATGCCAGAGCCCAGGCTGGAAGCACTGGGAGGCCGTGCTTTGTTCCGGAGCTTTAATATTTTAATGAGCCTGCAGGCTTGGCGGCTCTCTCCGAGTGTGTTGTTAGTGTTAGCACTCGCAGAAGGATGTTCATTAGGAAGCTCTTGTTTCGGTGGCTCAGAGAAACTCCCCATTAGGGAAGATCTTTCAGCAACATGGCCAGCAAGAGAGGAAAGGAGGAGAAGCTTTTAGCTGGGAACATCCAAGGGATTTTGTATCGGTAGTCTTAGTTCTAAAGATTTGCTTCGAAGAATTAATTGGAGCAAATACGTCTCAAGGGAGGGGGAAAGGGGAGATCTGTAGAGCAAGGAGGGTACTTGTCGTCCTCGAAAGGAGAGGGCTCTTCTTCATCTTGCAGCTGAATCAATAGACACTAATTATTTCTGGTTATCTTTTATGGGTTTGTAAGACATTTCTTTTGTTCTGTGTAATAAAAAAAACCCATTGTTTGATCAGTGACTGACTAATTATGATAAGTAATTTGAAACATTCTTGATGAAACTTGTCTGTTAATTAACATCAACAGCACATGGAAACGACCAGGACAACAAAGGGCTCCGTGCATGCTCTGTTCCTGGAATTGATGGGATCTCTCTGGCATGCCCAATAAACCAGATGCCAATGGTTAAAAAAATAACAAACAGGTGGGACGGTCTGACTCACCACCGGGGGAAGAGTTGTAAAATCCGCACAAAAGAGTACTGGAGTATTGCAAGGGCAAGGTGAGACCCTGGTTCATCAGGCAGCCCACTGGTCCCGATGCCTCAAAGGAAGACAAGTTCATGCTTTTGTTTCTTGGGTTAATCCTAAGGGCCCCAGGAAGGCTCTTTGCCCCAGGAAGACACCTTCGCCCCAGGAAGACACCTTCGATGAATCAGGGCACAGCGCTGAGCTGTCCTGCCTGGGGTGATTGGTAACACCTGGTTCTTTGATGACCCGTTCTTAAGATGTTCACTTGTATCAACTCAGTGGCTTTTCTTTTATGCTTTTTAGATTTCTACCCGGACAAGGCCTGGTACTATACCCACAGATAGGAGACAAATTGGATATTATTTGCCCCAAAGTGGACTCTAAAACTGTTGGCCAGTATGAATATTATAAAGTTTATATGGTTGATAAAGAGCAAGCCGACAGATGCACTATTAAGAAGGAAAATACCCCACTGCTCAACTGTGCCAGACCAGACCAAGATGTGAAATTCACCATCAAGTTCCAAGAATTCAGCCCTAACCTCTGGGGTCTAGAGTTTCAGAAGAACAAAGATTACTACATTATATGTAAGTATAGCTCTCTCTCTTTATTTCGTAGGAATTAGGATAAGCTAAGTGGGTTTGTATTCATTTCTGTTTCCTTTAAATCACCATGGTAAATGATTTGTCAAGAAGCCTTTTTTTCATTTGTTTTTTTCTAAGATAATTTTAATTTGGGACCCTGTAGTAACAGTATTAATTAAATATAACTACTCAGCAGGGGCGAACCTGCCAGGATTCTTATGGTGTTAAAATAAGTAAATTACATGAAGGGACTTAGCATCTCCACTAATAAAAACCATCTTTAAGGACCTCGGGTGAGGTTTTTGATAGGTAAATCTGTGTAATGCTTTTTCTCGCCAACCATCCATCTGTCCATCCATCCATCCGCTCATTCATCGCTGTGCATTCTGTTCTAAGAATCGAGTTTCAGAGCCAGGACTTGAGAGAGCAAAGAGTAACAGTAGGGGTAACAAAAGGGGTACAGTTTGCCATGACAGCATCGGCCCAGATAGGCAGAGCTTAGATGCTTGGGGACCGAAGAGAAGCATCAGTAGAAGAGGTGGCATTGACAGGAAGGACTAAAGCAAGGACATGCGGCCTGAATAACACCCCCAAGTCTGTCCTAACTGGCATTATCAGGAGTGGAGAGCAGGTATCAGTGGGGGTAATCTGGAGTGCATTTGTGAGCCGTGCCCATGGCGACACATGCCCACTGTGCGTCCATTACAGCTAGCACCAAGCAGGCTTGCTCCCAGAGTCTTGGCACAGTGGAATCTAGTACACAGAGACAGCTACTCACCGGATTTAAACAATGGATTCTGGTTAACTTGTTTCAGTTCAAGGAATAGTCTTATGTGGGTCTTTTTTTTTTTTTTTTTTTTTTTTTTTTTGGGCTGTTGTTTTAAATTGCAGTGTTTAGGATGAAATTCCTGATCCTTGCTGGCACGTACTTGACCACTAAACTACGCCCATAGCCCTCCAGTTACACTCTGTGCTCTCTCCTGGGCCTTCAGTTCCTTGGGGTGCAGTTGGGCCCAGGTTGGCTGCCTTACCAGTACCCTTAGGTTGGAGGTCCGCCTTTCTCCTGTTTCATCTGCTCCTTATACCGCAGAAGCAGCAGTTCACCGTACAAGTGTTCCTTCGTGTGATTAGTGATTAAAGCAAAAGGTGGTCTCGGGCAGTGATTATCTTGTCTGTTGCTTCAGATGCCACATAGACTAAGAAATAATTTTTTGAAGCTGACATGATACATAGAGAATAGATTTCTAAGAATAACAAAAAAAGAGGAGAAAGTGGTAAGTTAGATATTTAATGGAATAATTACCATTAAATGAAAATGAAAGCATTCTGAGATGAAACGAAGCAGACGGGATGGTAAGATAATAGGGCCATCTTTGAGGATACAAAGTAGTTACAAAGTAAAATAAGTGGAAGATGAACTTTTGGAAACGAGAAGACTTTTAACGGGTGCCATGATCTTGCATTACTTTTATAGAGAATGAAACTGCCCCCTTCAGAATCTTTGAATCTTATCTGCTCCAGGTGAGTGGAAAAAGAAAGGCTTAAAGGGATCAGCATTTCCCAAGATGGGAATGCCTGACCCTGGAGCTGAATGCAGCCAAAGGAACTCTGAGGGCTCCCACGTTCAGAATGATGGCGTTGAAAATCCCAGCTTCCTACCTAGGACAAGTGGAAGCTTGGTGAACATTAAAGGTTTAACCTTCCGTTTGAGATAATGTACACAAAATGCAGCTAAATGAGTGGTTTACCGGCATCTCTTAGTGCATCATGGTGCGTCTGAGCCTGTCACAACTGCTCTACATCACTGTGCAGGAGATTTAAAGTTGCCCATACAGTTTAATTTGTAGTTAAAATTTCCATCTACCCAACACTGGCACCTATCTATGGGTTTTGTTTGTTTGTTTTTGGAGGACTCATTAGGCCACATTAACAGGTTTTTAATATGCTTCTCGCTACTCTGGCCCTCAGAACTGTCCTTAGAGTTGGGATTTTCTATGTCAAAGCATGGGATGACTTGTAATTCAAGAGGCTGAAGCAAGATGATGTCAATGGGAAAGTCGTTCTACTCTACACACAAGTTTCCTCTGTGCATTAGATAACTAGAAACTTTAAGTATCTTTAAATACATGTTGACTGCCCTAGTGCAAGCAGTAAAGCACTGTGAGAATGTTTCTCCTAATAAGATATTCCCAGGCCTGTGAGTGGCTCAGGACTTTTCAGGAAGCCCAGTGCTGCTTGTAGCAGAGTTGAAAGGCTTCCCCTACGTAACAGGCAGAAGAGAGCATTCAAATACTTAGCAGTTTCTCACCCACACCGTAACAGTGTCCATTGCTGAACAAGTTCCCTTGAAAGGAGGGAAATGATAAGATTTAAAATAGTAACAAAACAACCAGAGGACTTGAAAAAGTCACCAGTTTTCCTGTCAAACAGATGTGTACAGGATGCGCGCGCAAACACACACACACACACACACACACACACACACACACACACACACACACAGTCACAGTCACAGTCGCATTCTTTTTTTTTTCTCCAGAAGGAAAGTGTGTGCCGGCAACAATCTTTATACCAGTCTGTTCATAAAGAGGTCTGGGTAGCACAACAGGAAAAGCTCAGATTCGCAAGTCTAGTGTTAATACTGCAAAGGATTGATTGACCTTGAGATAGGAAATAATACCAGTATTGAGTTTCTGACTCCAGTCTTAGCAACTGGCCAGTTGGCACTTTGACCCCAGGCAGTGTCAGGACATCATAAGGTGGTTTCCATTCTGATGAGGTGGGAGATGGGGGGTGGGAGGAGCAGCTGTGGTTGGAGAAGTGCTTGACGTGCCCCTGTGGGGAAGTACACAGGTCTCTGCTGCTCTTGGGTTGTCTCCCAGGAGTGCAGAGCCTCATGTCTGTTGCCTGAGCTTGATGGAAGTCACTTCTCTACTTCTCTTTCCCTCTCTAGAACAGTCTTTTATCACTGTTGTGCAAACTTTGATGGTCAGACCTATAGACCGTCGGCCCGGTCACCAATACTTTTATAGCTGACAGGATCTGGTCCCAGTTTTTTTTTTTTTTTTTTTTTTTTTTTTTTTTTTGGTTCTTTTTTTTGCGGAGCTGGGAACCGAACCCAGGGCCTTGCGCTTCCTAGGCAAGCGCTCTACCACTGAGCTAAATCCCCAACCCCCCTGGTCCCAGTTTTTTAACAAGGATTTTTCATTTGACTTGTAGTGTTACCCAACTTAAAGTTCCTGCATCTTTGGGTTTTATGATAACCATGAGTGTGTAATTGGAGTGTATTCTATATCCACTGTCTCTCCCCTGGGTTCCCTTAAGAAAGGACATGATGGGACTCTAGGCCTCCTCATTAACCCTCCTGCACACAATTGTTTGCTTTGACAAGTGGCAGAGTGACATATATGGAGTCGCTTCGTGTTTAGAATTGACTTCTCAGGCGACCTATTTCAATAATCAGCCTCGGGCTTAATTTGCATAATAAACTCCTCTAATCATACATGAGCCAAAGATGGGGATGTTATGACCGCGCAGTCTGAAACCCCCTGCTCTTTATTGCATTTAGATCCTTGATGGCCTTAAAAGCAGAGCTTGGGTTCATGTAACCTGTAGTTATTTTTATCACGCCTTTAGCGTAATTGTTTATGAAGTAGCAGCATCTTCTGATGTTATCCACTTGCAATAAATATTCACGGCTGGATATATCATTTTAAACAATCCGGCCCGGTCTTTATCAGGAGAGTGTCTACTGTCTGGGTGCCCAGCCTTCACCACTGAAGTTTTCGTAGAGGAACTGTCCAAGCTTCTTCAGGGCTAGTTAGCTGAGTCAGCAAGGTCTTTTTGTTGGCCTTGAAGGCAGGTGCTGTCTTACCTTGGGTTCTATGTGGTTTGAATGTCGTTTGACTGTATACCCATAGTCAGATCACAGTCCCTTAGCATCATCTAGAAGTCACTGTTTCTGACTTAACTGAAGTCACTGAGTGCCTTCTTAAAGTCCACTCTCCATGTCCAGTCTGCCTTGCTGAGCCATCAAGTCTGGGGGACCCTCCATTTCTTAGACCTCTTTACTGAAAGGGTGCAAACCTGGAAGGATCCACGTGCACTGTTGTTCTTTTCAAGCATACATCCCATTTTAGAGGGGGAAAAAAAATCACAAAATAAAGAGAAATATTTGCACAAAATAAAACCAAGTAACAATATTAAATAAAGAGCCAACATAATAGTTTGCCCCTCATGTTGGTGGAGCGTATGTCGCACATCTTCTTTCCTGGCTTTGATTTGCTCATTTAGGGTGATGGGTATAGCAGGTTACACTAACATACTGAGTTCCCTATACTGTCTCTCTGAAAAACGTACTAAATCCCAGAGCAGCTTTCTGATGCTTTTAGAACACGTAAGAGCACATGGTGGCCGTAAAGAGATCATGGAGTTTATTCAGTGGGTTATTTATGTATGGGAGATGTCCGGCAGGCACGCTCCTTCATTGGATGCTGGATAGCTTTGGTGACACAGAACGGCATCCTGTCTTCCTGTCCCCTGGCTTAGGGGCGAAAATTGGCATTTGATAATGTCATTGCACCCACTCGCTGAGCGGAGGCACGGTTCCTCCATAACTGCTCTTCTTGTGATGGAACTTTGCCAGAGGCCACACTATAGAAGGAACGTAAGAAGGATACATGCCACGTTTAGAGACACGGTTGGCACAGGAGCTGTGAGCCTGAGTCTGGCCACCCCGGGCTTTATGTGCCAAGATGTCTTCTCATCCTTAAAATCCTTGCTCATGAGCTAAAGCACTTCCCACGAGGACAGATTGCTGGTGTCCGTGTGTGATACCAATCAAGAGCAAATCAACAGTGGAACTGAGAGGTGATAAGAGGCTGGAGGTTGAAGGCAAAAGTGGGCTTCACGGAGAGAGGGGGAGCCTGGGAAGGATGGGTACAGAAAGTATCCTTGGTTTGTAGTCTGGGCATAAACAAAGCCACAGAGGGTTGCCCAGCCTCAGTCTCTCTGGGCATTTCTACTCATCAGCAATTCCCACTTTGTCTTCTTTGACTGTCACTCAAGTCCTTTTGTTTCTGTGGACCAAGAAGCACACATTAATGTATGGTTTGCTCTGGAATCACCTGAGCTTGCTACTCGCAGGTTCTTTGACAGACCCTGAAGACTCAGACAGGGAGAAGTGTCACACACCTACAGTTGGGGCTCTAACTTTCCAGTTCACCGGCCTCTCGCACGTTCTGGTTCCCTAGGACACAGGAAATATCGGTCGTCATGCCAAAGTGAGTTTCATCTGTAGGAAGCCGCTCCCAAGGATCAGCAGGGTCCGTGTGGAATTTAATATAAAGAAAACTCAGTTTTGCATCCGCCTATCTTGAGACTGCACCAAGATACTCGGGGCTCCCAAGTCTAGCAGAGTCATGGCCGCTGGGGTGCTGGCCTGAGCGGTACAGAGGATATGGCTTGCCTGGGTGGGAGAGTCTGTTCACAGTCATTGGCATCTCCTGGAAAAGGGAGCAACACACCCATGTAAACCAGACACATAACAGGCCTGCCATTACCACACCCTGCAATGAAAGTAACCAAGGAAAGAGAGGGGCAACCACTGATCCCAGCTTGAGAAGCAAAGATCAAGTAAGAATAAACACCATGAATGCAAACTAAGGAAGATGAGAAATAAAGGGCTTCACATAACCAAGAAGTTATTCAGGAATTATTCAGAATAAAACTGTCTTTATTATTTCATAGCACTCATCTTTATATCTCTACCCTCGTATTTATAGCTTGTTAACAGTTCACATAGATTTATAAATAATTGAACAATGCTAGAGACCCAGTGCATAAAAGAGGACACGTTTCTTTCTTAACAGCCCTTAAATATTCATCACGAAGATAAAATTTTCAAGCAAATAAAACACTTAAAAAAATAGCCGAGAGGCATAGACAGACATTTTGGAGGAAAAAAAAATAGATTACTTTGAGAAAAACTGATTTATATAGTTCTTAAGAGGCTCAAATTTATTCCTAAAGCGCTAACTCTGAGTCTGGATGCATTTGATCCTTGGGGGAGCGCTGTGGCCTTCATGCCCGCCTCACTTTCAAGTCTAGCAGCACAGGAAATAGGAAGTTTTTACTGTTGGAAGAAACACAAACAGTTTTAGTGGCTTAGAACACTTTACATGCCATGAAATATCAGGGCCCAAGCCCAATGCCAGGCCTTCAAACCCTTAGGTCTCCATTGCAAGTGTGTAACTGTGGCTCCTGGGCCATGTGTGCACGGCCATGAGAACATGCAGACATGGGTGATATACGTGCATGGGTAGCAAGAAAAGTATGCCTGGAAAATAATAGTGATGATGGTGTGCAGACACGCAAAGCACATGCATGACCGTGCAGCGGATCAGACACACTGGCGCATGCATGCATACTTACACATACATGAAGAGGTTAAAGACAAGAGACAGTACACGTGGAGCTGTGTTATAAGCTCCTATAATATAAACAACAAACACTGTTTCTATCAAACATGTTGGCAGTGGTGCCCTGTCATACATGATATAATGTATAGCTGACTGAGTCATGCATTCTGAGCTGAACTAAGACAATCCTATGAGAGTATAGGTAGGCTGGGTGCTAGGGCATGTGCTTAGTCCCAGCTACTCAGAAGACCAAGGGGAGGGGCTGAACACTAACTGGGCAACATAGCAATGCCTACAGGGGAGAAAGATGGGAGAAACACCCTTATACACACTTCAAATTTTCTTTCTTTTTTTAGACCTACTAATAAAAGTCTAAACTCTCTGTGTTTTTTTTTTTATTCCCCCAACAAGGTTATACTCGATTGACTTTATAGCATTTGCAAGTACTTTGAGCCCATCGACAGAAGTTGCTAAGTAATAATGTAATTAAAATCAAGTTAGTTCAGTATAGGACAAGAACGGTAAGAGACATTAGGCTTCCTTTGCTAAATGCAAGTGCTGCCTCTGTGTGTGTGTGTGTGTGTGTGTGTGTGTGTGTGTGTGTGTGTGTGTACATGTGAGTGTTTGTGTGTGTGTGCGCGCGTGCGTGTGTGCGTGTAGGCGGTGAGTGAACAGATGGGTGGATATGTGGATGGTAGATAAGTAGACTGTTGGATATATGAATGGTGGGTGGTGGATGAGGAGATGGGTGGATGGTGGGTGTATGTGTGGATGGGTGGCTGGATAGCAGGATGGACTGATAGATCCGTCCAGTCTTGGGCAAGAGCATAATGGATCTCATATGGAGAAACCAGACTATGTGTTGCTGAGTGATAATAACTCGGCTTAAAAGTTACTTTGCATTAGTGAATCAACCCAGCTTTCCTCTTTCTACTGGTAAACTACGGGATGAAGCTAATTCTTACATTGAAATAAAAGTCTGAGAAACTGCTCCAGATTCTTGGATAGAGAGCATGTCTCCTGCCTGTATGAGTAAGGCTCACACATAGGACAGATTCAAACAGGGACACTTTATCAGGGTTACTGCTGGCCTCTCAATGGTCAAAGCAAATAATGCCGTGGCCATCTAAACTGTTAGGCCACAGAGTAACGCTTGCCTCTTCTGAAGCGTCCCATCCTAAGCTGTCAGCAGGCATCAGTTCAGCCACTGTAGAAGTTGCTACGATGTAGCCATGAACTGTCCTCGGATGGACGTTTTCTACTCCAGTGCTGCTCTTTCTGTAATTACTGGGTCATTAATATCATTGCCTGCAATTAGTGACAGTCGGGCAAGCAAGAGGATTGTGGGATGTCCTTCCCCATCCCCATTGCCCATGGACATTCTACCCTGACCTGTTCCTAGCTAGGTATCTCCATATTGCGGCAAAGAGATTTTAAAAATCGAGGATGTTAAAAAATAAATAAATAAAGCAAAACTGGAGGGCAGAGAATGGGTCGTGTGCTACAAATAATCCTTTCAGCTGCGTATGGCTCAGGTTCAGGGTATTTTCCTGAGATGTTATCTCCGTCTTGAACAGGAAGTTTGCGTTTTAAAAATCTGAGGTTTTAAGTTAATGGACAATAGAGAATTATGTCTTATCTTTAGAACTATTATATCATTCTTTTTTTTTTTAATATGACTTTAGTCATTACTATCGAAACAGTCATCTGGCACCTATTTTTAAAACACAATTCTCTTAGTAGTTTTAGTTCAGGTCGATGGTGACTCCTTGCTTTGCTATTGGTTATACTGTCTCAGTGGATGGCTGTCTCTGGATTGTAGCAATAACAAAACACCCCAGAGTATGTAAATAAGAAGAGTACTTCTTAAATGGAGCTATTTTAAAATTTTATTATTGTTATTAATTTTTATCTAATGAGAAGTCCTGCCTGTGCTAGTTGCTGCCGTGTTAACAGTGAAGTTTTACACTAGAAAGCAATATTTTTTTCAACAGAAATCATTTTAAAAAAAATCAAGAGACTGAATTAACAGGGGCAGTATCTTGAGGAAAAATACATAGCTTCAGAAATAATCTTTCATGCTTAGGCATCTCTCGAGTTAAAACAGGACCAGGGATAGTTTATGGCCTGCCCTGCTTTCGCTTTTCTCAGGATAGTGTCAGGGGCCTGGACTGAGCCCAGAGGGTACAGGCTTAACAGCCCTGACATCATACTCTAAAGTCCAGAACCCAAAACTTTTGGTGCTAACAACTCTGTACAAATATCCAAGATTCCAAAAGATTCCACAGTCTGCAAAGTTTTGGGTACTGAGCCTTGAGACTTCTTTCCCAGCCTGTAGCACAGACTAGCCTAAAAGTTACTTCGTAGGCCAGGCTAACTCACAGAGATCCAACTGTTTCTGCCTCCTGAGTGCTGGGATTAAAGGCATGCACCACCATACCTGGCCCTCAACCTGTTTTCTTGATGTCCTCTCATATATGTATGCACGCACATGCACATGTGTGCGTACACACACATTCTCACAAGTACTGTATAGACATGTGGTGCACAAACGCGTATGTCTGCCATGTATTCCTGTCCCCTCTTTTGTGAGCCGTTCTCTTTTGAGGACTACTTATCAGAGGTAACTGACTCATCTAGGACAGGCGCATACTTAATCTTCATAGAGTTCTCCGTGGTTGAGAGGTTTTAGGAGTAGCCCATGATAAATCTTAGTTTCAGCTATGGCGCTCATAATTAAATATTGCAGCTGTTCTCCCAAGTGATTGCTGTCCCTTGGGGTCCAAGCCTTGTTTACCATGCTGACTCTTGAACACACAGTGATCAAGTAGCTGATGCCATTAAAGTCTTCCCAGTGCATAACCACGTAAGAACGGCTTGCTGGAAGACACGTCCAAGTGGGTACATTTTTAAAGACTTCTGTTTCTGAGCTATCAGTGAACGATTCCTTTGTGGTTCATATAGAGTGCTTGAGCTCAGGAAATAAAATTAAGACACCCCTCCTAACACCCACACAGGAGAAACCTATCCATTTGCTCTGAATCCAGGGCTTCCGTCGATCCTTAATGCTGGAAGAGAAGAGGGGATGTCTAAGTTCTTATTTTTCAGATTGGCTTTTTCCAAGTCATTTGCCCGGTACAGAAGCCAAGAGCTTCTGTGATGTGGGAGCTGCTGGGGCCAGGTATTCTCCATGCGTGATTGTCTACTTGGAGATTTTGAGATTCAGTAACAGTGCACAGTTTTGATGGGAGTGATTCTTCCCGTGAGTCGGGCCTGTGTTCCCTTGGATGAGGAACACACATGTCCTCCATCCCGTCTGGTTTATGACGTTTAAGTCTGGACAGTCTCCTACCTGCCAAGAAAGTTCATCAAATGGGAGTGGGAGCCAGGCACGGAGCCAAGCTGGGTGCTTTCTTGTTGTGTCTGTGTTTTGTTGAACGAACGTTCTTGCTGTGTACGTGTTTTGTGTTTTGCCGAATGAGTGTTTCTCTTTGAGAATGCCTTACTTTGCATTCTTGTTCCCTCGTGGGACACTGTGAGGGACTGTGCCATGGTGCCTTTGCTGACGGACAAGGCAAGCTTTGGTATTAGGGAGTGAGACACTCTGAGACAAGGAAGGCTGAACTCCTACTGTTCAGCCAGATTCCTGTTATCTCATTGGAAATCCAGGAGATACATTCCACTGTTTCCCTCAGCAGCCACAGTGAAAACACATAGTAAAAAAAAAAGTTTCCCTCTTTTTCCCAGTGCTTTGAACTGATGTTTGTTTCAGACATTGTCTCATTGTCCTTTTGAAAAACAGGCATTGATTTTTTTGGCTTTTCCTGGACATTATTATTTCTGTGTTTAGGACTTTTTCTCCTTCTGTGTCAGTTATCTTGGAAAATGACCTTGCTAACCGAGTCATGAAGATGCATTAACTTGGGCTCTAGAGACTGAATCCTGTCTCTGTGGTATATACCCTGAATCTGAATTGTATTTTTCCGGAATTTAAACTGATACTGGACTAAGTAAAAAGATCTTAGCTCCCCAGCTGGTACGTTGACATTAAATAACTTGCATCTTGTCCAGTGTCCTTGTTTCTCAATGTATATGTCAATCCCTTTTTGTTTTATTTTGTTGACACTCAGAGATGCAGCCCTGGTGGGAGGACACAGCGGTCTGGTTCTGTGTGTTGGGGTGACATTAAAGTCATCTCTCTCTCTCTCTCTGGATGATGCCTTTCAGTTTGCCATTTAGGTCCCTGCTAGTTTTTTTTCAGATGCCTGTGCTGAGCTTGGGGGAGGCATGTGTAGAAAATCTCACCCAACAAAATGGAGTTAGCATGGCCACTGTGTGGTATAGAGTGAACAGGCAAGGGCGGTACAGGTAAAATTTGGCACTGACAGAGATTATTATAAAAACACTGACTGTTAACTAATCAAAGAGACTCCCTCAAGGTCAGCCCTATGTAAGGACAGAGCTTCTGTTGCTTTCCTGAATGTATGAGTGCCGTGTGTTCTCTTTGGTGAGCCTGCTTTGATTAGTCTTTATATTTACTTCCAAATGACTGTCAATGTACAATTCCCTCATGGCCACTTAAAATAGTGTGGCCAATCCTCCATAGTGTGACCATACGTCACAGGACCCAAAGATGTGTCCTTTGGCGGGATGGTACTGAATCGTAGAATGTCTCTTGGGGAACAAGGCCCACATGTGGGCTGTTTCACCTTCCACCTGATGAGCCTGCTCTTCTCCATTGGACTCAGGACAGCCAGCAGCCATAGCTTGGCCTTGGAGCAGAGCAGATACAGCCACACAATGACACATTGAGCGGCTCGTGTCTGTGGGGATTCCCTAACCCATCTGTGTGGTCTGTTTAGCAGCTCCCACCTCTCTAGCTCTCTTGGTGCTCATATAGCCAGTACCATATAGATCAGATAGATCACTACCCAGAAGATCTGCAGATAATTGCAAACTCAGGCACCTCAGACTCCATTTAGTTGCTTTGTTGTTTTTGTCTTTTCGTGTTTTGAGACTGAGTCTTCTTGTGTTTCCTGCACTGGCCTCAAATCCTCAATCCTCATGGCTTAGGCTTCTGGTGGCCAAGATTGCAGACATGGATACCACACCCAATTCAGGGCGCCCTTCTGCTGGGCAGCCATCTTTGCTCCCTCCAGAGGAGACAGGAAGGTGTAGTAATGCTCTGAGTTACGCCCAAGAAGCAAGAGTTTTGGAAAGTCAACTATAAAATGCCCAAATATCTCTATTAAGCCTATCTCTCCACTGGATGGAGAAAGTTCTCAAGTAATTTTTAATCTTATAAAGTCTATTTCCCTCCCAACCAGGCCAGGGGAGAAAAGTGTCTGGACACTAAGTAAAACCTTTAGCACAGCAATGCTATTTCCCCTGTCTCTTGGTGATTAAATGAGATTTTATCCATTTGGTGACACAACGTTCATGGCCGCATTAGAGAATGCTGGTGGGTTGATACAAAGGCAAACTGAGCATAACGAAGTAATGTATACTTTTACTCTTTAAGTTAAAAAAAAAATTCCCTGGGATGTCCAAGTGAAAGTTATAAATAGTTGTAAAAAAATCTAATGAAATGGAAATGGATTTTATCCCCAGGTATTAGCAATTTTCTTGTTATGTTTCAAAAATCAGTGCTGAGCCTTTTAAAGCTTCTAGGTTCCAGGTTGATGGGGTGAGGATGGGGGACACCGGAATACTAATCTTGTGATCTGTTTCAGTAGCTCATGGCCAGGAAACAGGCACAATCAAGACAGAACACAAGGGTTCCAGGAGGGACAGGTCCTCTAGACTTAGAATTATCCTAACTTTTGAGGGCATGTAGAAAACCACACTTCTATCAGATTCAAGGCTTGTATCTCATATAAGGCCTTTATTGCTGGTTACACTCCTAAAGGTTTCTGTCGGTAAGAACATCTGAAAATGGGTTTTTCCATGACAATTTGTCAGATAGCAGTGCTAGAAATATTAGTTACTTCTGTTGCAGGGGCAAACACAGCTTAAAGGAGGAAGGGTTCCTTTCGGCTTGCAGTGTAAGGGGATACGAGCAGTCTCCTCTAGAGGGTCTGGAAGCAGAGAGAGGGCCTAGCCTCGGCTGCCTTTCTCATTTTGCCCATCATCCTGTCAGGGACCCCACTGGATGATTCCACTCACACGAGTGTAGGACAGATCCGACCACCTCAGTGGTCTCCGTGTAGGAAGAGACTCTGACACACTCAAAGACACGAGAGGCACAAGTGCCCTCCCTACAAAGTTCCTGACCCAATCAAGTTGATGTCAGATTAGACCTCACATTTCAGTGACCGGTACCTTTTGTCGGGGCACGTGTAATGGTGCCACACAGTTCAGTCATTTTTAATAACAGTTGGTCATGAGTTCCTCCCAGGTTCTACTTCTGACTTTCACAACTCCCAAGTAGCTTAAAAGGAACAGCAACTGAGGATGTGTGTGTGTGTGTATCATCTGTGGTCAGAATGCTTGTTTCCCCAGTCTTTTCCACCCTCCCCCCTTAATGTCACACCACCCCTCCCCTACTCCTTTGTTTGTTCATTTTAGTTAATCAAGGGGGAAAAAGTTAAGAGCATTTAGAGCTCTGAAATGGTTCCCATTTTATACAATTCCTCTCCCTCTCACAATTCTGTGGTCTGTAGGTGCTAAAGCACAGATTGAAATTTGATTTGAGTTTCTTTCGAGATCTTTACAACTGTGGGGTGGCTTCTACATCTTTTGCAGTAAACTGGGGAACTCAGCCCAGATGTTCTGGTATAGAAGAGGCACTGACCTGCAAATTTTGTTTTTTAAAAAAGTATTTATCCTTCCGTGCTTAGAATTCATCAGTGGCCCTGCAAGTACAGGCACTTGCAGGTGGTGGAACTTCCCTTCCTGCCTACTTTTTGGTATCCAGTCTTTTTCTCAATCTGAAGCTGATTTTTCCCTTCAAGATTAAACCAAAGAGCTCTGTAATACTTCCTGCCCCCTCTAGCCCAACCCTCCCCACCACATACCCCTACACCCCACTTCCATTTCTCCTTGACTGCTTGTATTTCTTCCTCTCTGTACTCCTTCCATTTTGTAGTCCTCCCTGCCACCTGTAGTCCTCCCCCTCTGTAGTCCTCCCTGCCACCTGTAGTCCTCCCCTCTGTAGTCCTCCCTCTCTGTAGTCCTCTCTGCTTCCTGTAGTCCTCCCTCTCTGTAGTCCTCTCTGCTTCCTGTAGTCCTCCCTCTCTGTAGTCCTCCCTCTCTGTAGTCCTCTCTGCTTCCTGTAGTCCTCCCTCTCTGTAGTCCTCTCTGCTTCCTGTAGTCCTCCCTCTCTGTAGTCCTCTCTGCTTCCTGTAGTCCTCTCTGCTTCCTGTAGTCCTCCCTCTCTGTAGTCCTCTCTGCTTCCTGTAGTCCTCCCTCTCTGTAGTCCTCTCTGCTTCCTATACTCCTCCCCCTCTGTAGTCCTC
Source organism: Rattus norvegicus (assembly GCF_021556685.1). Lineage (NCBI taxonomy): Eukaryota > Metazoa > Chordata > Mammalia > Rodentia > Muridae > Rattus > Rattus norvegicus. The sequence goes on from NC_141549.1 coordinate 88,918,570, forward strand.
CCCCTCTGTAGTCTTCTCTGCCACCTGTATTCTTCCCCACCTGTACTCCTCCCCTCTGTAGTCCTCCCTGCTCCCTGTACTCCTCCCTCCCCCTGCTTAGTTTTTACTCTGTCCTTTGTCAGATGAGTGTTGAGAATTTTAGCAAGAAAAGTTGTTTCTTTAACTTTCAATGGGATGCACTTAAACATTGAATTGCCTTATGTATCTGTGAGTCTAAAACTTGGCCTTCTCTTCAAATTAAGAAAACTAGGTGATTTAACAAACCAGATCACTTTTTCTATTTTTTTTTTCCTCTATGGAGACTTATCCTGACTCCCAAGAAAAGGTGTGAGAGAACTCTAAACAATAATTAAAGATTCAGCATTGCCCTAGATCACTCTAGAAACAGCGCTCAGAGGAACCCACTCTGTGAGAAGCCGCCTTAGGAGAGAGGCTCTGAGGCTGAGCTACTGTTTTTGCAGAAGGGAAAGAGAAAGATGAGGAAAATACTAACAATAACAACAAAGGCCTTTTTAGGTGCCCAGAAGTAATCTCTCTAGACCATTATTTTGACTTCTCTGGCAACTGTTTTCTCCAGTGTGTGAGTGGATACTGTGTAACTTACTGCAACTCTGCAACAAAGTTCTTATGGCAACTATTAGGTGTTTTCCCAGGAAAAACTTCAGCGTCAGTAACAGTGTCTTCTGAATGAGTTGCGATTATGAGAGCCAACTTAGGCAAGCTCTCAGTTAGGCCCAAGAGATCTATACGCAGACGAGGCATCCTCTGCTTTTAGGGAAAATAGGAGCATAGAAGTTGACGATTCTAGAACACAGAAGGAAATTTGTGTGCACTTATTTTCAATTATCCAGTGAGTGCGAACTTTTGCTCTGAAGGCATTTAGAAGTGTTTGGTGATGGTGGTAGGCTTGGAAAAGGAAACACCCAAATCAAGAGGAGTTGCGAGCACACCTGTCCAGTCCTCGTTCTCTTCTGAGTGTAGTGTTTGTAGACAGGACTTTGATAGCCAAAGTGGAAGGTGATAGAAGTTACAGACGTGTATATGAAACACTTCTGCTCCTTGCCCCTTGAACTCAAGGGGAGGCAGTGTCCAACACATTCCACCCTCTCTTCCTACTCAAACTGGAGCTGTTATTGAAAGCCTGCTCCTCATTACACAGATTGACAGCCCATCTCCTTACGGCTTGAGCTACAAAGCCATTTAGAGATTTCACCGGCCTAAGGACTAACAGCTACGTGTGGAGATAGAACATGGCTGCTTTAAAAAATAGAAAGACGTTGGTAGAAGGGATGTCTTTGCTATGGTCCTTCATTAAGGTGGAAAGGATCCACTTGGCAAATGTGGGACAAGGTGGTTCCCCCGCCTGGTATCCGAGTTGTCACTGAGGGAAGGGAGTGTGCTAAACCTCTGTCCAGCTGGAGGTTTCCCCTGCAGAAAGCCTGGCTGAGGAGGCTCGTGTGGGTTGCTGATAATGCTTGCTTGCTGGCATTTACACAGTGAGCAGAAGGCAGACTGGGAAGACCTGAATTCTAGGATGCTTCTTCAGTGCATTTCAGGCTGGAGAAAGGAGCTAGGGGGTGTGAGAATGCTTCCCTGCCGGTGTTTGCAGAGCTTGGACGCTTGACAAGCAGAGCATCAAGTTAATTGTTCTTGAAGCAGGAAGTCTGGAGTGGAGGAAGCAGGTGTTGGGAGATGATTGCCGAGTTTTGAAATTACCGGGTTCACTCTTGTGCTTTCTAGTTTGGCCCTCTCTCAGTCTGTGGGCATTTTGGAGGATGCTGTCCCCTTTACCTATAGAGCCATGCTAAATCAGATGTGTCCGGGAGGGAGTGTGTAAGCACATTTAGAAGCAGGTAGCTCACGTGCAGCAATGTTTCCAGGATCCATTTCTCTTTGTTTCCGTTTCTGTTTCTTTTTGGCTTTCAGCATCCCATACATTCAGAGAACCTGTGACAAAGAGTGAATTCTTATTTTTCAAATTGGTTTCAGACATTTCATGTTCATGTAATCTTGCCTATTGATTTCCTGATTTTTTCTTTATTTTTTTGTTTTGTCCATTTTATTTTTGATCAGCTACATCAAATGGGTCTTTGGAGGGCCTGGATAACCAGGAGGGAGGGGTGTGCCAGACAAGAGCCATGAAGATCCTCATGAAAGTTGGACAAGGTAAAGATCATCTGCTTCTTTGTGAAGCCACTGTGACCTGGTGTATCCCCAGCTAGTGGCACCAGGTGACGATCACTGTCACCCCTCTTCTTAGTTTTGAAGGCAGACCCTTCTCTGCACTTTGAACCACTGGCAGAGTGTCCCCCAAGGTAATATATATACATGCATATGTATATATGTATGTATGTATATTCAGCTTTTCTTATTGGAGATCTCTCTAAAAGTTCAGGCCAGCAAGACAGAGTATCTGTGCATTGCCACAGATATGCATGTTTCTCTTTAAAATGCAGAACACCTCTTTGATTGAAAAAAAAAAGTATCCAGTATGTAAACAGTGGTTCTGCAGCTCTACTTCATTTTCAAATCTGGACAACCAAAGAGCCACATTTTCATGTAGAATAACCTATTGTGCAGAAAGAGAGAATTATCCTTCTAATTAGAAGCCGGTACAGTAGTCAATCAACTTGCTCAGTTAAATTGAAATGTCATCTGCAATGCTTTGACTGCCAAATGCAAGAATCCCTATAGTTTCCACAGATGGCCTCCCAATCTAAACCTCCGAGATAACTAGGATAACCGTTCTGATTAAAAAGGAAGATTATATTCTTGTATTTCACAGTGCTTTGCATAAACAGTCTTATGTTCGTTGCTATTCATGCCTCTTGAGATATCTGTGCAGCTCTGAAGCTAGCTCTAGTCAGATGTCTGTGCCGTGATTAATCCCTTGTTCTTCATATAGATGCAAGTTCTGCTGGATCAACCAGGAATAATGATCCAACAAGACGTCCAGAGCTAGAAGCTGGTACGAATGGGAGAAGTTCAACAACAAGTCCCTTTGTGAAGCCAAATCCAGGTACGGTGGCGTGGCGTATGTGTGTGTGAGTCTGTGGGGTGCATCTGTGAGACACCCCCCCCAGAGGTTGAGAATCCTCAGAGTACTTCTGCACTGATGGGGTTCACTACAGCCGTGGTGCCTGTGCGCTGGGCTCAGTGAGCTGGTATTAACTTGGCCAATAAGACAGACTATCTCATTCCCAGCGAAGTCCTACAGTTACAATAGCAGAGCTCACCAGATGTGTCAGTTACCAGTGATGCTCCACCAGACAGGTTTTCATTGGCTGATGCTGGCTCCCGATCACCGCTGACACCATCCCAAAGCTGATTTAATGTATATATAATTTGTGCCTTAATCCCTGTCTAATTACATCTAATCCACAAAGAGCCTCAACGATCCTTTTCTGAATCTCAGAAAACACCGCCTAATGGCATACCTTCCAGGTGGCTGTTCTTAATGGTTTTCACATTGTGTGTGTGAAAATAAAAAAAATATCAAAGGGCCGACTGGCCGAAGTACAGTATGCTGTATAAAACAGGCTCATTTTCTCCACAGTCCTGCTTCATTGTATGGAATAGCTGGGGTGCGCACGTACACACACACACACACACACACACACACACACACACACACACACACACACACCAGCACTACTTTTGTATTAGATTCCTTGTGCTGGTTTGGAGGTCATGAGAATTTGGATATTCTGTTTCTTTCCAAGAGTCAAGAAAGGAAGGTTTTTTTTTTTTTCCCCTTCTCTCTCTAACTTTCAATGACAAGATGTGTCAAATTCTTGTGACAAACTGATAAATGGATAGGATAATGGTGCCAGGCAATTCTTTAGCGCTAACATTTGGGTTAGCAGCCTGCTTCGTGCCAGAGCGTCTGCTGCCTTCCAAATATATTTTAAGTGTAAATCAAATGATACAACCGAGTTACGAGTTGAAGCCTTTCCCGGGTCCCATCACTCCTTTCTCTCTGGTGCTTCTTTGCTGGGTGGGCAGGGCTGGCTGAGGAAGGCAGGGCTCTCTGAGAAGGCGGGCCTTTGAAGAGGTACATAAAGACCTGGTTTCTAGCTTGAGGGAAAAGCAGGCCAGGGCAGGAGCAGCACCGCGCTCTGGAGTAGCGGCATGTGCCTTCCTTCCAGCTGGGCCTGGTACATCACCGTGAAGTATGGAGGCTAGGGGGGCCCAGGGCCGTCTGTCCGAATGTCTCGCCATTCTGCTGCGGTTGGGGATTGTGTGAGCATTGGACCTTGAGGCTCCTTTGCCCTGTCTGTCAAGTTCGTCTTGTGGGTTGAACGTTGGACAGGCATAATTATTACATTTCGAGGGATTTGCAAGCCACAGGGCAAACCCAGGACTCTGGTAACCGGCTCTTCTTGCTCCTGTGCAGGTTCTAGCACCGATGGCAACAGCGCGGGGCATTCCGGGAACAATCTCCTGGGTTCCGAAGTGGCCTTATTCGCAGGGATTGCATCAGGATGCATCATCTTCATCGTCATCATCATCACTTTGGTGGTGCTGCTGCTCAAGTACCGCAGGAGACACCGCAAACACTCTCCACAGCACACGACCACGCTGTCTCTCAGCACACTGGCCACGCCCAAGCGAGGTGGCAACAACAATGGCTCGGAGCCCAGTGACGTTATCATACCGCTAAGGACTGCAGACAGTGTCTTCTGCCCACACTACGAGAAGGTCAGCGGGGACTATGGGCACCCGGTGTACATCGTGCAGGAGATGCCCCCACAGAGTCCTGCCAACATTTACTACAAGGTCTGAGGCCTGAGACCTGCGCCTCCCAAGGGAACTCGCACCTTGTTCTTGGGCACGCAGGGACTGCCTGAGCCTGGCTGTTGGGGGCAGGATGCCTCCCGGAAGAGCCCGGATCTGGACAGTTTTGTAGTCTGTAGCTTTTCGACCCTGGGGACCACAGACCCTCCCCGGAAGCTGGAAGACTGCTAGGAGATCCCCACTTGGACTGCCGCGTTCCCACGCGGACCTCCAAGCCATGCACCCAGCCACTCAGGCCTCTGCAGAGCCCGGGGGGTGGGGGGGACGACACGGCAGGCTATGGATAGTGCAGCCACATCTTAGGAGAAGGTTGCGCACCAGGCCGGCCTCTGCCTCCACGTTTCCTGCCGTGCACACTGGACTTATCACTCGGACCTCGGGTTCAGTATGGTTTTCAAAGATCTCTAGTGTTTAGTCCTCACTCACTCCTTCTCGTACCAGGGCTCTGCAGCACCTCCCCAGACCCCTCACTCCACGTCCTGCATCATCACGGGATGCTCACCACAGAGAGTCCCAGCTCCACCGTTTTACACCAAGATCACATTAGATGGGTATTAGGTACAGCACCCTGCTTGCCTGGAGGCTGGGTCAGCGGGAAAGCACGGAGGTGTGGAGGAGTGAGAAGGTGCTGGCTGCTGCCCCTGGAGCACAGTAGGGAAGCGAGGAGGAACCAATATAGATAGTGCTTTGGCTTTTCTGAGAGGTCGGAGACAGGTGGGAGGTGACTGGTGAGTGGTGGGGAGCTGCTCACCATCACACAGCTATGCAGCAGGGAATCAAAGTCCCTCTCCTGCAGGGGAACAAAGGGGCCATTGTTGTGAAAGGACCGGCTAGAGCACAGAGGGAGCAGGAGAGGGCAGGCCGTACTGGAGCAGGACTGTTGAGGTACTGGCAATAAAAAGTGCAGCCGTGGAGCTGTGGGAGAGTCCGTCTGCTTTGGGAGATGTTTTAAGCAGACTCAGCTGCTATATTACCACATTTTATTAAACACAGGGAAAGCATTTAGGAGAAGAGCAGAGAGCCAAATCTGACCTAGAAGTTGAAAAGCCAAAGGTCAAACAGGCTGTAAGTCCATCACCACTGAGGTTATTGGAGACTTCTCATTAGGAAAGGCAGGTCAGATCCCCAGTCCCCGTAAGTGCCCCTTCCCCCTCCCTAATTGAGCCTTACACTTTGGGTTTTGGTTTATGGCCGTGCTGTCCGGGCTCCAAGGCTGTACCCGGGCTCCATGTCAAAGCAAAGCACACATGGCCCACCTCTTAGAGTCCTGAAGACGGAAGTAAGTTATGACGTGGACGGGAAGGAGGAAGATAGGACATATTTATAATAGGTGTATAGAACACAAGGGATATAAAATGAAAGATTTTTACTAATATATATTTTAAGATTACACACAATACACACCAGAAGATGTGGAGTTCATTGGTGGTGGTGATTAAAGTGATCCCAGCGATTAGTGCTTTAAAAAGTGAAAGATTGGATAGCTACTCCCCAAAATTACGAGGAAAACACCAATAGTGAGAGCAAACAGCAAAAACAACAAGGTCCTGTGGAAATCTCGAAGAACTGTAGACTAAGAAAGCCAGCCCCTGAACACCAGGAAATCGATGTGACCTAGCCCCGGGTTAGACAGCGACAAGACGTGCTGGCCTTTATTTTCTGTGTTGGATTTTTCCCTTGCCTTATGGGCTGAAGTGTTCTCTAGGATTTAGCAGGTCACACTGAGGGGGTAACAGTTGAACGGTTAGCTGTGGGTCTCTCCTCCTCTCCTGCCCCATCCCTGCCCTTCCAGAAGAATAAACAGGAAGCAGGAAGCCTTCCCTTTTTTTTTTTTTTAAGTGCTATGCAAAATAGACATCTTTAACAGAGTCCTGTTACTATGGTAACATTTTGCTTTCTGAATTGGGAGGAAAAAAAAAATTCTAATGACAGCATTTGAAGGTTCTCAGACCTCCAGTGAGTACCTGCAAAAAAGAGTTGTCACAGAAATTATCCCCCTACTTCCCAAACCTGAAGATGATGTTGGTTCGATGTGTGTGTGTGTGTGTGTGTGTGTGTGTGTGTGTGTGTGAGTGGGTGTGTGGTACATGTGTGTACATATATGTATAATATATATCTCCAATATATATTATATATATCTATATCATATTTCTGTGGAGTGTTGCCACGGCGACCAGCCACAGTACATATGTAATTCTTTCCATCACCCCAACCTCTCCTGTGCATTCATACAAGATTTTCTTGTAAGCCATCAAAAGTTAATTCTAGGAAGGGGGAGAGGGACGAGGAGGGGGAGACATGGGAAACCGTCTGATTTTTTTAATGAAATCAAATGTCTGTGTCATCGGTTGGCTACGTTTTGGTTCTATGCTAAACTGTGAAGAATCAGATGAATTGATGAAGAGTTGAGTTACCTGCAACCCATTGAGAAGTGTCCTGTGCGTCTGTTTTGTGTCTGGTGCAGAAAATGACAATCTTACCAACTGTCCCCTTACTTGGAGTTGGTTCAGCTTTGGAAAGTTACTGTAAATGCCTTGCTTGTTTTATCATCCCTAGTCGCCTAGTCGCCTGGCTAGGATGGAGCTTGCACCATCTTGTTTTAAGTGAAGACGCTGTAAATAGGTTCAGATCTTACCGTCTATGGATTCGGGTGTTACAGTAGCCTTATTCACCTTTTTAATAAAAATACACATGAAAACAAGACAGTAATGGCTTTTCTTACCCAGATTGTGTACATAGAGCAATGTTGGTTTTTTATAAAGTCTAAGCAAGATGTTTTGTATAAAAATCTGAATTTTGCAATGTATTTAGCTACAGCTTGTTTAACGGCAGTGTCATCCCCTTTGCACTGTAATGAGGGAAAAAAAAAGGTATAAAAGGTTGCCAAATTGCTGCATATTTGTGCCGTAATTATGTACCATGAATATTTATTTAATTTCGTTGTCCAATTTGTAAGTAACACAGTATTATGCCTGAGTTATAAATATTTTTTCTTTGTTTTATTTTAATAGCCTGTCATAGGTTTTTTTAATCTGCTTTAGTCCCACATGACAGTTAAGCCCCAGAAATGGGATCCGAGCAGTCACATTCCACATCTGTTTCAAAATGAATTTGTTCTTAAAAAAATAAAATATTTTTTTCCTATGGAAAAAGCGCCTTCAAAGTATTTTCCTTTCCTTTTTATTTTTTCTTTTGATTTTATTTCTTTTTTCTGTTTTGTATTATGATTTCCTTCCTTTTGTTATTTCCAAAGTCACCATTACCCAGAGACTTCTGCTCCTGGATCCTTTTATGCCCACCTCTCGAGACAAATCGTGCGTGTGTTACAAATAAAGTTTGATTAAAGCCCTGGCTTCCATGTAGGAAATGCCTCTGGTTGCACCTGTGTTGCACAAGGAGAGCCGTCATCCTATCAGTGAACCCTGAAAGAGGAGGGAAATAACGCACTTGGATTACATGTCTGTGTCAGTCAACCTCTTCGGCAGATTAACCCCAAGGTACCGGAGGAAGTCACATGTTCTTCATAAAATTTTACCTTGAGGAAAACTCGTTGTAAAACTTGATTAAGGCAAGCCAGGGTCCAGCAAACAGATTGAAAACGTGAGGCTAGGGAGATGCCTCACCCGGTGACGTACCTGTTATGCAAGCATGAAATCTGATATCCTGTACCCTAGTTCCCCATGTAAAAGCTGCCTGTGTTGTCCTGGACCCTTCTGGGGAAAGACTGGACAATCAGTTTAAAATGAGGTCTGTTGGAGAGTCAGGAAAGGGAAACAGCTGATGTCACCTTGCATGGGCTTCAACCCAGTAAACGTATGCCCACGTCTGTGCTTATAAGGGTATGCAACACACTTTAGAAAATGAAACAGTTCTAACATGCCCCTTTGACTGACCTGACGGTTGGGAGTATTTTCTGGGCTTATTGTGGACTTTGGGGTCTTGATCTTTGTACTCCATGGAAAATTTTGTAAACAGCAGGCGTCCAACCCACAGGGGTTAGCATCATTGCTAAAATCAGTTGATAACCAACTAACTTCAATTAATCCTTGGACCCTGGAGTGATAGAACTTGGTGGGAATTTTTTTTTTTTAAATGGGAAAAAATATGGCACCTGAGGTCAATAAACCAGGCAGAGGATTTCCCAGACCTGACTGCTGTGCCCCAGCAGGTGAAAAAGCCCAGGGCTCTGAAAGCCCCTGCAAGATGTAACAATGAAACCCCTGTGTGGAAATCTGAAGCTTCCCTCTAGCCAGTACTGGCAGCCAGTGAGTGTTTGGTGTGTAAATGCTCTCAGTTACAGACCAGCAGAAAGCCCTGGGAGGCACATGGTCTTAGTCAATTCTTCAAAGTTTTATCTCCAGCATTTTTCCTGTGGCTCCAGGAGTTGCAGTTGGTTGCAAGTTTCATGACACCTTTTATAGCTATGTTACTAACTGGGACCCTCAATCCTGCATACCAAGCTTAGTTTGGCTTAATGTGGGCAAAGGCACCATGGAACTCTGGCTTGTATGCTCGTGTAAAAGTCTTCACAACTATTGCTTCCCACCTTTCTTCTGAGACAACTCTCTGCACTGAGTTAGCCAGAGTCAGTGATGAGAGAACTAAGATGTGTCCGTGTGGTTTTGCTCTTCTGCTTGGGAGAAAGATTTGCACTAAGAAGCATCTTGGCTGAATGGTATAAGCAAGTGTTCTCCATCCTGTCTGAAAACCCCTAACTCCATCAGCCAACTCCAGGCCCATGGCTTCCTTCAGAGTAACTCTTAGTATTATCAACTCTGTTTTTCCTTCTTTTAACCTGAGAGTTTCTCATTCAAACACTGGTGAGATTTGCAATAGAAAGGAGAAAGGTTCTTGAGAGGATGATGCCCACTGAGGAAATGCTGGCTAGCTCTGTCAGATTCCAGAACCAGCTGAGAGAAGCTGGCTGAGAAGCTAGGAGAAGAGTTAGCAATGGAAAAAATGATGATGACTTTCAGAGTTGTCACTTCAACTGTGTAAAAATGGACAACTGGCTTACTTGTTGGTTAGCAAAAAAAAAAAGTATTCAGGTGGCTCACAAGAGATAAGACTTCCTCTATTGACACAAAACTTGAGAATTTGCGGGAGCTTGGAGATGCACTACCTTTAACCTACATCTCTATCTCTTGGCCGCTCTTCAACCCAATTGTTTGATGGGTAAGTGGTGGTGGGCTTGCTTCCACCAGCTCTCATGGCCCAACTCCTCCTTGCCTTCTTTGCAGACTTGAAGTTAACTCACTCTGGATCTGAAACACATTTTATACCTCTGGTTATTTATACTTGTGAGTCTTCAGTCTGCAAGGGAAAAGTGTCACTGAAAATGTAGTCGCTAGTTTGAGCTATTACTGTCTACATACCATTCATTCTGAATGAGGAGATTAGAAGGTCTGGAAACATGTGCTATTATTGTTAGAGGCATAGGGATTTTGATTTTGTTTTTTAAGTCCAAGAATAATAAAGGAGTTAGATGTCTTCAATGAAAATTGCTTCAAACCAACCGGGATCTTTAAGCTCCACAAATTTCCTCTTCAGGCATGACCTGGCTTTATTAAGACACCATGAAAGGAAGTTAAAAAGTTGGAATTAATTTGTAACTCTAGGATCCATAGAGTGGAAAAAGAAGGATCAAGGTAGAGCTTCGAAGCTCTGCGTGTGCGCATCCTATCTGGGGCCTGAGGTACGATGTTTGGTCTCCTCAGTTTTCAACTTTTAATCTGTGCGTTCATTGGAGATTACAGAGATGAGACGGCCCATCGGGAAAAGGTACTTGCCAAATTGAGGACCCGAGGATGATCCCCACAACCCACGTGGTGGAAGAAAAGTGACTCCTGCAAATTGTCTTCTGACTTCCACACACATATGCAATGTGGCATGTGCACACACACACACACACACACACACACACACACACACACACACACACAATCATAATAGGATTGTAATAATGTTTTGAGATTTCTATGACCATAGCCCCATATTCCTCTGATTCACACAGGTCATGCTTAGATGAAGCCTAGCTTGACACTGAAGAGGGAAAACTTTCTGAGGCTGGAGCACCAATGATGTCTGCAGCCACTGCCCTGTCATGTGACCTGGGCTATGGCTGCTCTTACATTTAGGCTGGGCTACCTCTATCATAAGTTCTCAGCACACTGATCCTCCCTGGGGAGGCCCTAGTTTGAAGGGTAGTTGTTGAACCAACAAGCCAATGCAGCCTTTCTAGCTCAGGTAGAAGCACCTGTAGGTCAGTAGAGAGCATGGGCTTTGGCCATCCTCAGAGGAGGACTTGCTAGAGTGGCTCGAGACACGGGAAATTAACCTACCCACGTAAGAGGACTTTTGCTTATCTACAAGTCTAGAAGCCCCTGCATGGTGTTCTCTCTCTCTCTCTCTCTCTCTCTCTCTCTCTCTCTCTCTCTCTCTCTCTCACACACACACACACCAATCTGTTCACTTATACAACATGCATCATTCATTATCTCTTATTATATGCTAGGCAGTGTGCACAATATTGGCCATTGCAACATGAAAGACAGGCATCCCCTATTAGGCAATTCGGAGTTCAGTCAGCAATTCAGAAACTTCCGTGAGTAACAATTAGGCATCTCAGATGCTGGTGAGGAAGGAAACGATAAGGCTGGTAAGCACTCTGTTTACATTCCCCCAGCACCTTTTAAAAATGTATTTGTCTATTAGTACTCCTCTTGTCATCCATCACTGCCTTCTCTGTCTGTGACTGAGTCTCTTCCCTTTTAAATCTTTCATTACATATATGCCAACTGGCTGCTGGGATGCTAAATTTAGTCCAACTGTTCTGTTCTTTCGAGCGTCTTAGAAGTATGCCTGAAGAGCCCGCCTCTGGCCTTAAAGGGCAAATAGGAAAGTTTGCAGTTGGTTTCCAGCCCACGTTAAATGTGGATTATGTATCTGAAAGAGTATTTCTTGGCTACACTTGATGGTTTCCTTGATTCTAGGGAAAGAACTACAGAGAGTGTCCTGTCTGCTACCAATAGTACAGAGCTCAAAAAGGAGTCGGGGCAGGGAGAAAAAAATAAGTGAATAGATAGATGATAGATAATAGATAAGTGCATGATGATAGATACATAGATACGTGGATGATAGATAATAAATAGATGATACATACATAGATATATACATACATACACACACATACATATATAAACACATACATACATACATACATACATACATACATACATACATAGATGGATATGGAATTCACGCCAGTGATACTGGTCTGTACTGCCCAGCCTCTCAGCCTGGCAACTGGGTGCCTCCTAGCAGAGCCCCATTCTGTGCTACCTTCCTCCTGGTAAACAGGGCCGGAAAGACCAGGGTTTCCTACCAATTCCTAAAATAGAAACAATTCAGATGCAATAATGACTGTGTTAATCACACCTTCACTCACACATTGCTGGCTTTGTGTGAGGAAAAGACAAGCTCAAACCCTTTTCCAAGGGGCACATAGTCAGGGGCTGGAGGTGTTTATTATAGTTATTATACAGTGAATTTATAGTGGATTTGTATAGATTGTCTCCTGGATGAGAGAGAAGCCCTGACCACCACCTCCGAAGAGGAAGGTGAACCAGATTCTGGAAGACAGAGCTTCCTGGTGTTTTGTTTTACCCATCTCTTACCGCATACTCCAGGAACAGAGCCTCCCCCTAGGACTTTCTGAAAGAATGGGAGACTTTAAGAGTTGTGTACAACCCAGTGTGCAGCCCCAGCCTTGATCTCAAAGCGAGTGAGCTTTGTTCCCTGGAGGGTCTTCTGGGAGGAGAGCAACTGGCAGAAACATACTTTAACCTTGAATCACCCACCTCCTCAAGGGCCCAGAGAGAGTGGATAAGTCACGGAGAGTAATGCTTCCAAGACTCTTTTTTGCACTAAGAACATTGATACCACAATAGGTCTGCTTACATGGCACCTCTAGCAATGCAGATACGGTGATGACCATGGAGATAGAACTGTGCGAGAAGCCCGCCCTCGGTCAGGCCTCCTACCTACCTTTGCTCATACTTTTATGAGTTCTTTGAGAATTACGTACATACAGTGTATTCTGATCCACTATCATCCCCTCCCCCCAATGTAGTATCTCTCATTCTCTTTTTAAAAAAAATAGTAACCCACTGAGTTCAATTTGTGCTCCAGATACACCTGTTGGTGCTGAGGGTGGGGGTGGGGGAGCATCCATTGGAATGTAGTTGATTTCCTGCCCCAAAGTCATCAACTGTCAACAGCTCCTCGATTAAGGGGTCAGGACAAGAGGCCCTGTCCTGCTAGGGTGCTGACTGGCTTCATCCTGTGCACATCTCGTGTAGGCAATTACAGCTGCTTCAAGGTCATGAATGGGAAGGTCCTGTCATGGTAACCAGAAGTCACTGGTTAGCCTCAGTCTATCCTGACCTCTGGCTCTTGTCCTCTTTCCACCCCATCTTCACGATACTTGTGAATCATGAGACTTGTGGATACTGATGTTCCATTTGTGGCTGAGATGACAAGGATTCTCTGCACGTTGACCAGTTGTCCCACCTTCTTTAAGCAAAGAGCAGACACCCTCCTCAAAGACTTCTGCAGCAACCCTGTCACCAGGGTATGCTGAGATATTTGTGGGTTTCAGACGTGGATTTCTGAATGCTGTCATTGGAATATAGCTGTTTCTGAACTCTTCCCCATAGCACGGTGGAAAGACACCATCTGTGCCCCCAATTTTGTGATCTTTTATCCTTTGTTCCTTCTCCAGTCTTTTACTTTGAAAACTTTCAAATAAAACGAAAGTAAAAATAAAAAAGGTCTGCAATGCAACTTACTGTGTTTTAATCACAAGTGTATAGCCTGTGTTCTAGCACACTTAGGTAGGTGTGTGTGTGTGTGTGTGTGTGTGCGCGCGTGTGCCCACACACATGCATGCATTCTTATGCACTTTTACATGTAAAGTTTGACTCTTCCCTTATCCTATCATCGCAGGAGGAGGAATGCACCCACGTGACCACAAAGTCACTTATACCTGGAAGACATCCAAAAGCACTTCATTATAGGACCAACTACTGAGTCTTTGTAGAAAAAAAAATTTTTTTTTTCAGTAAAAAATCTGCTGTGAGATCATGTTTTCTAGAAATGACAGGGAAGCTACACCAATATACCTCGCCAACATGGCTGCCGAAACAAGACCTGAGCAATGACAGCACCAATAGACAGGTAACATGGAAGGAGCCTCTCACTGGGTCCTACTCCTAGATAAAGATTCCAGGCAACCAAGTTCTGCTAAGGGAGGGAGAACCAGTCTTTGCCAGGGATAATCTAATACCAAATGGTCAGTCCTGAAATCTATATGCACAAGCAACATTAAATACTCAGTACCATCCTCTTTGTGGGAACTCTATCCTTGTGGACCCAAATCTGGAACTAAGAAAGAAGAGGTTAAAATAATGGCTAGACACATACACCTAGAGGCACATGCAAGGTCATATGGTTCTACTATGTCTTCACTGCGTGTGTCTCTCCATGTCTCACTGCCACATATACAGGGTCATACGGTTCTTCTGTGTCTTCACTTCATGTATGTGTCTCTCTGCGACATACTTCGGGAAGCATAGAAAAAGTTTCAGGGACACAGAGTTGACCTGTAAGCAGGAATCATGCAGTACACTGTGAGGGAGATTTTCTGAAAGGAACATGCATCTAAAATCATTCTGCCATTTGGATTTAGAAATAGTGCTCCGTGCATTGAATGAAGCCCAGGATGACTTAGAACTTACTGTGTAGCCCAGGCTGATCTTGAACTTGTGCGATCCCCCTGCCTCAGCTTCCTGAGGCCTGAGATTATAGGTACAAGCCATCAAGCCGAGCAATAGATTTTCTTTATTAGGGAAAATTAAATTTTAGGAGAATAGATGACTGAGAATTGTAACTGAGAACCATAAAAAGCAGTTCTATTAACCTGAGACAGACGATAGAGACAGAGAGACGGAGAGACAGACATTCCTGTACTTGAAGCCAGGCCCTGGTTCAGTAGGTCTGGGAGTGGCACAGCACTTTTCCCCCAGCAACCATATAAACCACCCATAACAGTCTGGAGATTTTTCTCCCATGAGAGTTCCCTTTTTTAATAAGGCTCAATCTCTTCAATTAAAGGATTAAAGGGCTAGCATAATTTCACTTAGCAGCTAGGAGGATGAGCAGGGCTAAGGACACATGTGTTTGTACATTCCTTCACAGTCTTCCCAAGTAATTCGCGGCGGATCTGAGGGCTGAACTTGAATTTTACCCAATTTAGACCCTGCTCTGCATACACCTACCCACTCTCAGGGAAAAACAGGGCTAGTCTCAAAAGCCATTGCACACGCACATACTCTGTCCTCACACATTCAGACTTCAAACAGCCTGAGAAGAGAGATCAAGACGTAAACAAGACTTCAGCAGGCGGACCAGCAGAGACACTGCTGGAGGAAGCATGGTGCTGGCTTCCTTCTTCCTCCAAGCCTTGCAGCATTTGGGGTGGAGGGGCGGCCTAAACATCCAGGAACCTCTATTCCTCCCACCTCCTCATTACCACACCACGTTTCACTTTGGTGTGGAGCACAGGCCCTAGTTGAAACCTCAGGTCCTCTGTCTCTGAATTTTAATTGTCTGCAAAGGTGACTCAGGAAACTGGTGGCCTACTGGAGTTCAGTACTCCATTTTTTCCCGTTCCTTCCAAGCTGGCTAGCTTATAGCAAGTCAGTACAGAAATATGCCTTTTGGCCTGGAAAACATCTCTAACATTCGAGCTGTGCCTCATCTGTCCAGATGTTAGACTGGCTTTGGTCATGGCTCCCAATGACAGAAAATAGAAGCTGTTATTATTATTATTATTATTATTATTATTATTATTATTGTCCATATTATGAACATCCCCCTCCACTTCTCTTTCATTTATAGGAATTGAGAAGGTGGGAGCAGCTTTCGAGTATTTTGCCAAACACAGGCCATCAACAGCTCGTGATAAGGGAGGAGACACCAGAGCGGCTGTTTGCTATCAGATTCTCTCCCTTTCTTTCCTGCCGGTTTGCACCAGTGGGGAGACAGCTCCACAGGGCTGGCTCTCTGTGGTGTGAGCTACAGGAGGTTTCTACAAGGCGCTGTGCAAACACAGTAGGGGAAAGTCCCGCGGTGAGGAAGAGCAGCCTTGGCCGGTCAGCTCCATCTCCCCCAGTGTTAGGCATGTAGAGGTATGCAGCCCCCTGAAGGGCTACACATCCCCACCCCTCTCAGGCATCCCTCACAGACGTCTCTAAACCAGTGCATCTGGCATAGGAAGAGCTTCTTTAAAGAACGCAGTGCCACCCAGAGCCAGCTTCCATGACAGGCACACAAGATGATTGTGTCTGTGTTTGTGTTTGTGTGTGTGTGTGTGTGTGTGTGTGTGTGTGTTCACATGTCTTTAGATGTGTCTGTACATGTGTGTGAAGGACTCAGGTCTCCATAAGTGATCTATCATCTGTCTTCCATTTCTCTTTATTTTTTGAGACAGGTCTCTCACTAAATGTGGAGCTCACTGATTGGTTAGGCTGGACGACTAATGTGCTCCAGGAATCTGCCTGTTGAGGCCTCCCTGGTACTAGGATGACAGGTACATACATTCTGCCACATGTGGCTTTTACATGGGTCCTGGGAATCTAAACTCAAGCCTTCATTCTAATAGGATATCACTTTACCCACAGATCCACCACCTCGGTCTCTCAAGGTCGTTTTCTGTTGATGGTGATTCAAGGAGAAGCTCTGTCTTGAGGAAGCCATTTTACCTATTGAAACTTTGCTTTCTTCGTAGCAGAAAATAGTTCTACTAGTACCCTCCTCGAAGAACTATTGGCAGGGGGGTGGGGGTTCGGGGGTTCAGTATAAAGAGCGTGTGCAAACTGCAAGGCAGTACATACCCCATGAGGACCTCTGACTGGAGGCAAACTCCTAGGCCAGGCTTTCCAAAGGGCCTTACCCATGAGCACCATTTATTGCCAATGGGTTCTTACAGCTGCAAGTCTCTAGTGGACAGGTAGACATTGCTGATAACATTACAATTCCCACACAGAATCTCCTGACGTCTCTAAATGACAAGGACACTGTTCCCACTTTTCTTTCCCAGGGTGGAAAGGACAAGTGTGTTATACTTCTGGCTGCTGGTGCCAATATACCCTTCACACTAATAGGCCTCTGACTCATACCCAAGCCGAGATCTGGTTTTTCCTGGTTTTGTACAATAAACCGATAGGCACAGTCGCTATGACGATGTAAAAACATACACCTGTGTATGCAGGTACCTCTGGGGAACACAGCAGCCAGGTCAGCAAGAGAACAGGACTTCTGCAAGGTTTGTAAGGGCTAAGGGTAGGGCTTGTGTTGTCTACCAACCGCTCGTTGCTTCCGGTCTTAGAGAATGTCAACGTGTCTGTTTTGGTTCACAGCCTCAAAAGCGCAGTCCTGAAGGAGAGTTAATAGTGGAGCACCTTCACAGACTATTCGATGAGCGTGCAAATCTACCCGTATCAAAGCTGAGATGAAATGAAGCTTCTAGAGTAGACTGTGACACAGTATGACTGAGCCAGGGCACAGAAAGGCAGACAGGAAGTGGCAGGAGATGGCTCCTGCTTATAATTCTAACACGGTAGGAGGGAGACATCTAAACTTTTGGCTCCTCTGGACCATATTAGATGAAAAGGAATGTCTCAGGCGATATGTTGAGACCTAGGTAGGAGGACTGTTACAGATTTGACATCTATCTGTGGCTATCCAGTGAGTTCCAAACTTGAGTTGCAGAATGTATAGATACAGAATGGTAACAAAAAATGAAACACAAAGATGGCAGAAAAGGTCTTGTATAAGCCAGGGAGAGGCTCACCTTTAACTCTATGCAAAGAAACCTTGACCTTTGTCCTCCAAGGCTGTGCCCTGTGAGAGAGGAGGCCCCTGTTATTAAGCCGATCTGATAGCTGGGAACATGGCAAGCTACTGTTCTCAACATCCCCTCCATTAAGTATTCTAAAAGCTCAGAATACCCAAGATACAATCCACAGACCACATGAAGCTCAAGAAGAAGAAAGACCAAAGTGTGGGTGCCTCAGACCTTCTTAGAAGGATAAATAAAAATATTCACAGGAGGAAATACGGAGACAAAGTGTGGAACAGAGACTGAAAGGCCATCCAGAGACTGCCCCACATGGGGATCCATCCCATATACATCCACCAAGCCCAGACACTATTGTGGATGCCAAGAAGTGCATGTTGACAGGAGTCTGATATAGCTGTCTCCTGAGAGGCTCTGCCAGAGCATGACAAATACAGAGGCAGATGCTTGCAGCCAACCATTGAACAAAGAACAGGGTCCCCAGTGGAGGAGTTAGAGGAAGGACTGAAGGAGCTGAAGGGGTTTGCAACTCCATAAGAAGAACATAATTCCAACTAACCACACCCCCTCCCCCAGCGCTCCCAGGGACTAAACCACCATCCCAAGGGAGCACAGGGATGGACCTATGGCTCCATCCGCATATGTAGCAGAGGATGATGCCTTGTCGGGCATCAATGGGAGGAGAGGCTGTTTGTTTTGTCAAGGCTTGATGCACCAGTGTTGAGGAATGTCAGGGTGGGGAGGTGGGAGGGAGTGGATGGGTGGGTGAGGGAGCACCCTTATAGAAACAAGGGTGGAGTGGTGGGACAGGGAGTTTCTGGAGAGGAAACCAGGAAAGGGGATAACATTTGAAACGTAAATTTAAAAAAATGCAATTAAAAAAATCTAAAAAATGAAGTATTCTAGAAGGGATCCCTCCGTGTTCAGCCTCTGTTTGCTCAACACACAGGATAACTCCAAGCAGTTATCCTGGTATAAAGAGGATTCTGTGCTTCCACAGAAAGTTGGACACGCTTAAAGGAATGACGAAGATCTTCATCGAGGGCCAAGTGGGATGTGGGTCAAGCCTTGTGATCCACAAGTCCCTAGTGATGACTCTGCCTTGGCCTCACTGGGAGGAGTGAGAAGGGGATGGGGCAGGCTGACAAAGGCCACAAGGAAGTGGCTGGGATCAAGGTCCCACACAAAGGGGCCATGCTGGTAAATCCCAGACCCATATCTTCCCGGTAAAATGACTCATATATTCTATGATTTTTTGATTGAGAAATCTAAAATCTATGAGCCCCCGAGAGCAATATCAGAAGATAGCATTGAGGGGCTGGGGATTTAGCTCAGTGGTAGAGCGCTTACCTAGGAAGCGCAAGGCCCTGGGTTCGGTCCCCAGCTCCGGAAAAAAAGAACCAAAAAAAAAAAAAAAAGAAGATAGCATTGAGCATTTGGCGGACTTAGCAGCCATTGTGGATGAAGCTGGGTGTTCCCACTTTTCATTTTCATATTCCTAGTATAACTATATGCCTGGCTTCCATTATTTGTTTATTTGTTTGTTTGTTTGACCTCAAATCACAGCAATCCTTCTGCTTCAGCCTCCTGAATGCCAGGATTAGGGGCATCTACCTGGTTGTATCTTCCTTTAAACCGGTTGTTACATTTAACTAGTTCCCTCACTGAAGAGTTAGATAGGGCTGGAGGTCCTCTACCTCTAGAGTTCAGAGATCGAGTCATTTCCTAGGGTGCACAGAGGGCCCTAGGTTCAATCTCCAAGACCACAAACTAAAGACAGTTAAGTAAGTTCTATAGCATGTGTTCATTTTCTCATTGACATGACAGTCACAATTTGTCCTGTTTGGGGGAAAGATACATTAGAACTGCCCAAACGAATAATGCCATGAGCAGAATAAAGCAGTGGCCGGCGTGCCACGTACAAACATTAGAAGCTCGTGCGTGAGGCTGGGGACAGTCTGCTCTGAAGTGGGGCAGACAGCCAGTGTCTTTGCTTTGGATTTCTGGGTGATCCTGGTGCTTACCCAGCCAGAGAGTTCGGAGGCAAGGGCCTCAGATTAAACAGCTTTTGATTTGCATTTCTGACCTGACCATCCTGCTCCCTGACCTTGGGCTTTCTCCTAAACTGTGGAGCCTAAATATTTTCTGTGCAAAGTGGGATTGGTGGTAGCTTCTGCCTCCTGAGATAGAAGTCAAGAGTAACTGTGCCGTGGATGTGCCATGGTGCACTCACCACTCCCAGAGCACTGGCTGATTAAATGAGAGTGGTTATTCATATGAGGGCAAGACTGAAAGCAGAGATTTGGTGAGAGAGCTTGACACAGCAAAGAGAAGGTAATCGTCCACGGGGACTGTTGCATTGTGTCAGCAATTTGGTTTTAGAGAGAAGCAGTCAGTAACCAGGAGTGAAACTTGTATCTCCCAGCTTCATAATACTGGGACGTTTCCTTGAACATTTTTTGCCAATGTTTCATGATTCCAAACTGTATGATAAATAGGTAACAAAACCACACAGTCATAAAGCTATTTGCACAGAGGGTTGGGGTTGGAGATCGGTCAAGCACCTGCTGGGTCCAGCACAGCCTGAGAAATTTCTGGATCCAGACAAAGTATCAGGGTCACATTGCAACATGAGGCTGAGAGGAGGCTTGAAAGGCAGGCTTCTCTCTCCCGCAGGACTGAGTCTGTGCTCACTGGGTCTTAAAGTATGAATGTACCAACACCTAGTACATTTCTGTGAAGAAACTGTTACAGAATTTTGTTTTTATGTGTCTGTTCAAACTATGTTTTATTCAAAATCCCCCCAGTACGTTTCCTGTTAATAATATACAATGTATGACTGTATCTAACTGTCTAAATGTCCTGTTGCCTCATAAACCTGCACAGTTTTGATGCGTTTATGTATCTGTCCGAATATATATATGTAAAATGCAATTCATGTGACAATGTCTGTACCCACCAAAACAATGTCCCTCCAAATGTCACAAACGTTTATTGATCTGCAACTGGTCATGAAAGACACAAAGACAGGGAGGTGGTCAGCCCTCTAGGTGTCTGAATTCTAACCGAGGAGAATCCGTATTCACCAGCCTGTGTGCCTCCTGGCTGGGATACTGTAAGTTACTCCTGGCCAGATGCCTGAATATCCTTGTGGGAGGGGTACTGAAGCAGGAGGACAAGGAGGTCTGCTGGCTTCCTCCTTCCTGTTGACAGTGGAGGTGAGGGCTCATTCCATTTTCCCTTGTCTGTGCTTTAGTCTGGCTAGGAAGATAATGTACCATACGGGAACCTGGCTGAGGGCTGTCACTGTGCTCAAAAGCCAAGTGATAAGATTTATTCTAGATAAGGTTAAGGGACCAGTTCCTCATTCTCTGGTGGGGTCAGTTAAGTCAAGCCCAAAGCCATGTAACCCAGTCCAATAGGAATGGGGAGGTGTTTACTAAATTCTTATGATTACAGCCCGATTATGTGTTACAGTGTGCATTTGCGCGCGCGCGCGCGCGCGCGCACACACGCACACACACACACACACACCACACACACACACACACACACACACACACACACACCATGCAATTGAAACCAAGACTCAATGATGAAACATTGTTATATGCAGTGGCATCATCTGACACTTTGTGTAGATTTTCATTTCACCGTGTGTGTGTGTGTGTGTGTGTGTGTGTGTGTGTGTGTGTGTGTGTGTGTGTTAAGTAATTCATTGTATTTACTTCATAATGATCTCCTTTTCTCAGTGGGTTGAACCCCACACTCTTAGACCCTACAGAGCAGCTGTAGAAGTCTCAACTGGAGCCAGTTATCAAATGTCACAAAGCAGTAGAAAACATACTATTACCTTCATTTGCTGACGTCTTGTAAGCTAACCTAGGACCTAAGGGTGGCTTTTAACTTGTGGATATCCTCCAGGCTCAGTCCCTCAAGTGCTGAGATTGCAGGTGTGTGTGACCATGCCTCGCTCCTGTGAAAATCTGTTTTGTTTTGTTTTCTACTTAGAATCTTTTTTGTCTTATTAAAAATCAGATCACATGGGCCAGCCGGGTGGTTCAATCAGAAAAGGCATTTGCCTCCAAGCCTGATGCCCTGAATTTGTTTCCACCCATGTGCTGGAAGGGTAAACTCTCATAAGTCGTCCTCCGACTTCCATGCTCTGACAAGCACAAATTAAATAAGTAAATGTAATAACTCTTCACTTATAGCACATTCCAGCTTCTGACCCAGTGCCCCAGTGTCCTCGTCTGTAAAGTATTCCAGTCTTATTCAGTTGTCTCAGTGGGGTGTGGCAAAGTCCACAGCTGCCTGTGGTTGGTTTCTGTGCCTGCCATTGTTGTAGCGTTTTCCATGTAGCTGATCTAGTGAGTGGATAAGCGCAGAGCTTTAAAACATGATTGTTTAAGTTTAAGAACCACACCCAAAGATAGATGCCGTCTCTCACTGCCCTTTCATAGCAGGATGAAGAGTTATGATTAAAACACACAAGAGTACATTATCAGCTCTTGTGGCATTTAGCTTAATGGTCACCAAGTCACAGGTGACAACACTTTGAATTTCTTGCTAGTATAATCTACCAATGCAAAGAAGGTTGGAAGCAGCCTAGGTCAACCTGGGCAACGGCTGCAGTAATGCCACAGTTATAAGGATGCCTCGGGTGGGGACCCAACTGGTCCTTTAAGTCCCCAGACATAGCAATCTGAGCTTCAGGCCCCTATAGCCAAGAAGAGAATGGAACTCAGCTGTGGTCCTGAGAATACCCCACTGGTGAAACCTTTGCTGTTGCTGCAGGAAATTGTCATTTACAGAGTTCACACTCAAGAGCTAATCGAAGGGTTGAATTTTTTTTTTTTAACTGCAAACAATGTACTAATCTTATCGGTAACCACAGATTAGGTGGGCTGTGTTCATGTCTACCATTGGCCGTGTGTAGCCCTAGACTGAGAGTTGAGGGAGCCTGGAAGGCAGGGCTCCTGGAGGAATATTGTAGGAGCCAATTTCAGCTGGGAGCAGTGTGCAGGCAAGGAAATGAGATGTCCCTCCCCTCTTATACACAGCAAAGACCTGGCATCTGATAGCTTTGTGACTCACATTCAGGTCTGTGAACCCAGACAAGAAGCACAAGCAAAACCCCAAAGCTCCCTCTTCATCTGCACCCCCTTGCTCAGCTTCTCACCTTCTGATGCCATTGTGAATAGAAGCAAGGTTGCTTCAGCTGCTTCAAAGGAACCCACATTGGGTCCACATGACTCTGGAAGGATGCAATTCTGTCAAGTCAAGATCCTGGTTAGTGGGGACAAGTGGGTTTGGTCATCCAGAGCCTGGGGTGTGCGTGGTTACCCCAGGAAGCTGAGTCAGAGCTGGGATGAAAGTCCTGGGTGAGAAGGTGAGACAGGCCTGGAGCCTACACAGTGCACTAGATAAGCAGAGACGAGGGAGTCTGGAGTTTGTAAAGTGGAGTCTGCCTGCCCCACCTGCTCCTTCCAGTTCCTGGGGCACAGATGACTCACAGCTTGGCAAGGCTGCCTGCCTGGTGAACCCAAGCTGCCCCAGGAACTGCTGGACCCCACCCTCAGCCTCAAGAACTCCTGTCTGCTCAGGGAGGCAACTCTCCTTCAGGAAGTGGCACTCGCTACTTTTATGAAAAGTGTGTCACAGTGAGGCAGCCAAGAAGGAACGCTTGATCAATTTGGTGGTCAAGGACACTTTTAGCAGTTCGGGTAAGTCGTAGGTCCTTTTCTCCCGATGGTAATATTTTAAAATCCTTAAACCAACGTGCACACAGCACATCACAAAACCAACTTCGTTGAAACTGCTCTCGAAGGAAACCAAGTATCCTGAACATGTTTATCAAATGTTATATTTGCAACAATGTAAAACATTTTCCTCTTTCCCACACACTGAGTACCCAGATAACCTCAGTGTAGTAGCCACGAGTGCAGTGGCCTGGTTTTATGCTTGCTGGTTTTCTCTTTTATTGTGCTGGTAGACGTGGAACCCAGGGCCTTGTGGATGCTAAGCAGGTGGTACACTGCAGAGCTACAGCCCCACCCTGCAGGGGCATTTCAAAATTTCGCTAACAATCTTGACCTGTTGAGACTAAGAGGTATCTATGTTAGAAACAAATGTAACACCTCCCATGACCCAGTCAGGAAATAGTATCATGCTCATACCTTCGGAGGGTGGGCGAGATGCTCACTAAAAGAAAACACTCTTTGATGCCTCTAACTTATCAATCAAGGCCACGAGGTCAGTTTTTCAAATTGCAATCCAGGATGGGGAAGCCGGTTAAATAGTGGAACATAAGCTTTGGCCACTGTGGCTCCCTTCCCCTGCCTTCCTCTCTTTCCAGAAGAGCTAAATGCTTTGCCCTTCGCTGATCTCTTCCTACTCTGTCTGGACTGTCCCTTCAGCACACGAGGCCATGATCTAGGGCTGGGGCCCGCTGTGGACCTCAAGCTGCACACCTGAAAGTCGTCACTATTTCATTCACTGTGGCTAGGTGCACAGGGCTGGCTGAACAAAACCGAAGGGGTTGTGACTTGCTTTGAAATGTTTGTGTCACTAGGCCTGGTGGTGCCAACCTGTCATCTCAGCGATATGGGAGGATGTGGTAAGAGGATCCTTGGGTTACAAAATTTAAGTGTATGGGAAGCCTGGGTGACTTAGCAAAATCCTGTCTTATAGCACATTGTGAAAAAAAGTCTGGGAAGTAGGTCAGCGGTAGAATGCTTCCCTGGTATGAATGAGTGTGTTCAATTTCCACTACCAAAAAAAGAGATAGATGATCAACTCTTATATGAAGCTTACGTCAATGCATATATAACCACATTGTTAAAATGTCCATAGATAGGAAGGAGAACACAGGAGCCTTAGTTAGTTTGAGAGACAAGCCAGGAGGTTCCCTTGTTAAATCTCAGAGGACCAAGGAGTCACTTTAATACACAACCTGGAAAAGTGATGGGTTGTTTGGGGCCTACACACGAAGAAGTCAACCAGAGACTCAGCAGCCCTGTCAGCACCAGAAGGGAAGCTGTTCTCTGAGGGTATTTTCTCTGACAGGACGAGGGTGCTTGTGAAGGTGATGTGGTCATGGCTTCTTTTATTCTTCACCTCGATAGACTCAAAAAATAAAGGCGTTTGTCCTCAAGTGTCTTCAAAGTATTGCAGATTAAAAATGGCTGAATGCCCACAATGGGGATAAATCAGGTCAACTTATACTCTGTGCTTTTTCTGTCTGAGGAGTAGCATTGGGATACAGAGAAGTACCCAGGAGCCAAGGGACATGTTGTCATCTTTTTAAAAAAAATGTTTTGTGGTAGATAGGATTTTTTTTTTAAAGTTGTAGCCCTGGTTGGCCTGGAACTTACTATGTAGATCAGGCTACCCTCAAGCTCACAGAAATCTGCCTGCTTCTGCCTTCCAAATGCTGGAATCAGAAGAATGTGCTGCCACACCAGCCTTAGATTGGATTTTTTTTAACTGGACTGAACAAACCATCAAACAATAAAGACACGTGACTTAAAATATACCCTTGAAGACAGAACTTCCTCCTTTCTTCATCCCACCACCACACAGAATATTCCTTTCATGGTCTCCCTGTGTCTCTCAAAACCTCATGGTGAAATGCTGGAGAGCTTGCCTCTCTATCTTACAGAGACCGGGCCCTTTGCTTTCATTGGATTTCAGTTCTCGAGTCTAGAAGCAAAATAAAACTCCCACACCATGGCAACCAGAACCCATACAGAGCACAGCTCAGTTATTCATCCAGTTTTAACCCACCACTTCCACTCTGCCAATGGCCTTGCCTGTCAGCAGGTACTTGGAGAACTGACAAGACAGCTTCAGGACTGTAGATGCCATCTCTGGGCCAGGCTCCCACGATGCTTTGTGGCTCAGCAATCGTGATTTATCCCATGTCCTGTCTGTGAGAATCTATGGATGGCATAGAGTGTTCCACTCCTTCTTCTGGGTGGGGCTCAGTGAAGAGCTGGCATCCTTCATGCATCAACAAGGACAAATCCTGGTATTTGGATTAGAGGCCCAGAGACACCTGGGAATGCTGCCTGCACTGTGTGGGAAATGCTCTTTCTGTGGATTGAATCTGGAAGGTTTTTTTCTTCTTCTTCAATCCGAGTACATGAATAGCAT
Organism: Rattus norvegicus; assembly: GCF_021556685.1. Taxonomy (NCBI): domain Eukaryota; kingdom Metazoa; phylum Chordata; class Mammalia; order Rodentia; family Muridae; genus Rattus; species Rattus norvegicus. The sequence continues at coordinate 88,944,443 of NC_141549.1, forward strand.
CCAGAGAGCTTTTACCAAGGTTGTAGCTGGAGAATGCAGAGTTGTAGCAAGTACATTAGGGTATTTTAAATGTTTTAATGAGCATATATTAATTAGTGAGTGTATATTAATTATATATTAATGAATTAATAAACAGTAACAGGATTTGTTATGACATTTTAATACATTTAATGTATTTTTATCATAATCATTCCCACCCCATCTTTTTTCTTTCTTTCAAAAAGATTTTATTTATTGCATGTATGTGTATATTCATATGTGCATTTGTGCTTTCATATGTTTATGTGTGTGTATGTGTTTATATGCATATTTGTGTATATGTGTGTATACATGTATGTTTGTGTACATGTGTACATATATATGTGTTCGTGTATATGTGTATATGTGTATATATGTAAACATGTGTGTCTATGTGTACATATGTATGTGTATATGCATGTGCATACATGTGTGTATGCGTTTATATATGTGTGTATATGTGTATACATGTGTGTGTTTGATATATGTGCACATATTTATATACATTTACATACATGTGTGTATGCGCATATGTGTGTTCTTATATGTGTGTACATGTGTATATGTGTGTGCATACATGTATGCATGTGTTGGTTGATTTTTTTTTTTTTGTTCTTTTTTTTTCGGAGCTGGGGACCGAACCCAGGGCCTTGCACTTCCTAGGCAAGTGCTCTACCACTGAGCTAAATCCCCAACCCCTACATGTATGCATGTGTATAAGTACATGTGTGTTGTATGTATGTGCGTGTGCATGTGCTGTCACGTGCACATGGAGGTCAGAGAACAACTTTGGCAGTCTCTTCATAGTCTACCTTCGGCGGCAGGTCTGTTGTTTACTGTTAACCTGCTTCCAGCCAACTCTCCTGTCTTCACCTCAAGTTCAGCTTTTTTGTATGAGTTCTGGACATCAAATTCAGGCAGTCGGGCTCTCAAAGCAAATACTTTTATGTACTGAGACATCTCCCGCCCCACCAATTATCTTTCTCTACCCCTCCCCACACATACTGTGTGCGTATTCCAGTGAGTTTAGTGAGACTTTCTTACAGGAGCATATCTCCTTACTAGTGGCTATAGCACTGTTCCTCCAGCAACCAGATACCACCAACGGATTCCCACGGAACGCTTAGGCCTGTTAGCCATTCCACAGATCTCAGGATAATTTCATGAACAATTTGGTCTTTTTTTTTTTTTTTTAAGCCAAAAATGTAGCCCTTCTTGGGTTCCAAGCTATAAAGGTTTGCACACAGTGACCTGAGTCTGAACAGACAAGGAAGCTCTAGGCTCAGCTTGTAAGGCAGAGACGTCCCTCTCAGGAAGGTCAGGTCTGAACTCCTCCTCAGAGGTTCCTGCCACATTCCACCTGTCCCCTGAGGCAGCGGCTTTGGGGATGGTTGGCCCAGCAGAGCCCTCACCTAACCTGTCTCCGGGTTCCTGATGTGATGTGCTTTTTGTCCCCTGACTTCGTTAACTGCGGTCTCTTTTTCACATAGTTACCTCAGACTTCATCTGAAGCAGCTAATTGCGGTCTCTGTGCAAACCAGCAAGTCCAGGTAGATTGGCAGATCAATGTGCTAATTGAAAAGCACCCCCCTAGCCTGCTGCCTTGCTCTGTCTCCTGAGAGTTGAAGGATGGTGTTTCTAAAATTAGTATCAGCCAGAATGGAGGAGGGATGGCATTGCCCATCGTTATAAGGGAGGCCTGGCATTTGCTTTGAAGCCATCAGACTAGCATGTGCCCATGGTTTTCCTTTACCATATTCTGGGCTAGCTGCCCTTCAAGGAAAACACTGGGACCTCTCGCACAGCGCTTTAAACCATCGAGCAATTGAGGTAGGACTCTGGGTAGGTCATTCGGTGGACATTAAGAGTTCTCTGTGAAGCCCTTGTTGGCTCACACTCATGTCGGACATCTAAAAGAGCAGCTCTCAAAGGCCCTGAACGAAAGGGCTTAAGGTGGCCTCCCCCACAGAGGGGAGATGGCAGCAAGGCAAAGGGCAGGTCAGAAGGGTGGCCGGAGATAATGCGATGTCACTCACTCTGCTCGGGAGCTGTCAGGCCCGGACACGCTGCAGGGGAGACAGCCACAGCTCCTAACAATCCGATGTCCATGGATAATGAAACGATGGGTCTATTTCACACAATAGGCCTGTCAAGAGAAAAGAGTGGAAAGCCGTTCTTACTGGTCTTCAAAGTATCCATTTCCAGGTGCTAAGTGGTAATTAAAGTCACCAAGTCAAGTAGTAGCATTCAGTAAAATGAGATTGTGTCAGAGACAGCACAGAGACCCAGGATTAGCCTCACTCCCAGGGAAAGAACATTCCAGCCAAGAAGTTAACACCATGTCCGGGACTCTTGTACTCTCAGAAGGGAAATTCATTTTATATTCAATCAAAATTACAATCAAGATAAACAGAGAAGGGTCTGTTTATCTTTAATATGCAAAAACAAATAAATTAATTAATTAAAAAAATGGTGCCTAGCCCTAAAGACAGTTCCTGGTGAACCTTTCTTCTTTGCCCTTCATAGTGCGTGTTTTTGCTCGGCTGGCAGTTTTGCCTCAGACATAAGCGAGCTGACTTGCAGGCACATCACCCTTTTGCTGTGTTTGCCAGGACGCTCAGGAAAGTTTGATGCAGCAGTGAAATTACTACGGTTTAATTTTCTTGGCTACTATCTTTTAAAGTTAGCATACGGAGGTAACGAGTTAGATGGTGACATTTTCACACACGTGTGTCACTTTGCCCTGTCCGTATCTTCTCTCCTCCCTACTCCTTCCCCCTTTTGAATCTTTCCCTCACCCCTGAACCATACTGGAATTTCCCTCAGATTGATGCCTAAATCTGAGATTCTCATAGGAAGGACCACATGTGATATTTTGTTGCGATTTACCTCAGTGTCCTCTCATACTTCCTTCCCTTTCTTTAGGCTCATCCCGTTCCTCAGTGGCCCTCTTTTTAAAATATACAACCTCTCCCGCCTTTTTCTTTGCTCTGTCTATACTCTGTTTTAACCACGTTATGCATCTGTGCATTTCTCCCAGTTAACTGCTTAAGAAGGACAACAGGACTAAGCCAATCCACAAAATGAGGGTTAGGCTGACAGACGCAGCACTTCAGCAACAGAGCTGCAGCAGCTGCTCCTACTAGGTGGCCCCTCTGAGAACCTGTTGAGGGGAGGGAGGGTCATGGAGCCAGTGGACCAGGCTACGGCTGCAGGGAGGGTGTTTGTTTTATGAAAGACCCAAAGAGAGTGAGCGATGAAAGCCAGAGAAGCGGGCGAGGAGCCGAGGTCGTCTTCTAAGAGAGGTGACCTATGCATCAAGCTGGAGTGACAGGGGGAGGCATAAACAGAGATTAAAATAGGAGTTCAGTAGCATGGAAAGCTGCAGAAACAGAGCAAGGACCCAGGTGCAGGGTTAGGGACACTTGGCAGGTGGTAATATAATGTCACAACTGTAAGCAACCAATGGCATTTCTTTAATGTGAACTATTGTTTATCTCCCGGGTCCGAGAGGGGTTAGCTTCTTAGAGGAGTCAAAGCAGGGCAGGGAACATTTGTTGAACATCTTTATCATAACCCTGTCAGAGGCAAGGCTGCCTGAGGGATCAGTGCAGGGCTGCACTGGCCACATGGCTCTTCATGGGTGGATGGAGCCTGGCTCCATCAATTAAGTTCAGCCTGCAGGTGCCTGAAGAAAGGCACATTGGCAGTGGGGACACAAGAAAGAGAACATTCTAAACTGTGTTTCTGTGAACTCCATGAGACAAAGCAAAGCAAACAAGAACAACACACACACACACACACATACACACATACACACACACTTACACAAAGACAGACATACACAAACACACACACATATACACACAGACACAGACACACAACACACACACACAAGCACACACATACACACACAAACACATACACACATACACACAGACACACACAAACACATACACACAGAGACACATACACACACACACACACACACACACACACACACACACACACACACACACACATACACACAGGAAAGTCAGTATAAGTAAGCCTGTGCTCTATGTTCAGTCCATTGACCACAAGTTTGTAATTTCTGAAGAAAAAGCAGAGTTAACACAGCTCAAATTCTAGGCTGGTCTTGGCCATCTGCTGGTTGCTGTGTCTTGAATAAGGGTTTGCAGTCAGCTGGTACTCTCTCTCTCCCTCTCTCTCTCCTATCTTCCTCCTCCTCCCCTCCCCCCTTCTCCTTCCCCCTCCTTCTCCCTTTCTCTCTCTCTCTCTCTCTCTCTCTCTCTCTCTCTCTCCACCACTCCTGCAGTTGACTGTATCGGGAGGCACTTTCCCTTTTCTGTAGCTGGTGTACCATTTGCCTGAAGGCTTTCCAAGCTGGAGAATCAAGCGCTGTGTTTTTTTGAGTGTCGCTTTTGTATAATTCGGTGACTCCATACCGAGAGAGCATAATAACTATTTATTGTTGGAGGCATATGAGTAAAATTTCAAGTGTTGGGCTATCCATTCTCATGCTTCTGTATTTTACCTTCTCCCACTCGAGAATACTGAGACACCTAATTTGTGCACAAATGTAATTTCCCATGTTTCCAATTCCTCATGCTCTAATTAAGCTGTTTTCTTAAATAACTCCAAGCCATGCATCCTTGTCATTTTTTATATACTTTTTTAAAAAATGTTTTTAAAAAGCATTTCCAGCTGTTTATTTTTTCAAATACAGCACCAAAATAACTTGTCCAAAATAACTTCACTCTTACTATTTGTGTTATTTTATTAATAAGAGATAATTTAAAAATCAAACATGAAGACTGGAGATGACATAGTTTTGGGGAAAGAACATTCCTTTTCAAATAACATACAACTAAAGAATATAGTTGTGATCACAGGCTTCAGGACTGCCTAAGCCACCCCATATATCACTACAACTCAGTTTCAAAGTTCATTCCTAGAGAGAGCAAGTTAACGCTGAGGATCACAATGGCTTAGAAGTCCCTTGACGTCTTAATTCTTCTTCTTTTAAACAGATATAAATTATATTTGTCTATGCGTGTGCATGTGCACATGTGTGCACATGGGTGTGTGCATGAGTTTGATTATGCCATGGTGTAATATGTGGGGGTCGGAGGACAATTTGTGGTTGTTGATCTTTCTCCTTTTACCATACGGGTCCCAGGGATTGAACACATGCCATTAGCACCCAGTACTTTTCCCCACTGAGCCATCTCCCCAACCTCTAACCCTTTACCGATTCATAGTGAAGAAGTGCTGTCTTAGTGTCGCTGCAATAAAACACCATGGCCAAGAAGCAAGCCGGGAGGAAAGGGTTTATTCAGCTTACCCCTCTAGATCATAGTTCCTCACCAAAGGAAGTCAGGACTGGAGCTCACACAGGGCAGGAACCTGAAGGCAGAACCTGATGCAGAGGCCGTGGAGGGATGCTGCTTGCTGGCTTGCTTCCCATGGTTTGTTCAGTTTGCTTTCTTATAGAACCCAGGATCACAACCCAGGGATGGTATCACCCACCATGGGCTGGGCCCTCTTCCCTTGCTCACTAATGGAGAAAATGCCTTACAGATGGATCTCATGGAGGCATTTCCTTGACTGAGGCTCCTTCCTCTGTGATAACTCCAGTTTGTGTCAAGTGGACACATAAAACCAGACAGTACAAATGCTAAATTATAAAATCCCAGTCTATCTTTAATTACAAAAATAGAAATCAACAAACAGACACAACCAAATACTGTGTGATATTCAGAAAAGAGAGAACAAGTTCATGCTTCTTCTGGAACCTCAGGTTCTAATTCTAGAGTTTTAAGGAGGATGGTTTTACAGAATATACAAATTTTTTCTTGTTTTTTTTTTTTCCTGAATAAGAAGGCTGGGTGTTTCCTGCTCTATTCTGCAGTAACATATAGTATGAGTATGTGTTTAGCATGGTTGGAGACACATGTAGTGTGAGTATGTACATGTGTAACATGGTTGGAGACACATGTAATATTAGCATGTAATATTAGCATGTGTAACAGGGTTGCAGACACATGTAGTATGTGTATACGCAGGTGTAACATGGTTGGAGACACATGTACTGTGAGTATGCCCATGTGTAACATGGCTATAGATACATGTAGTATGTGTAAACACATATGTAGCATGATTGGAGACACATGTAGTGTGAGTATGCACATGTGTAACAGGGTTGGAGACACATGTAGTATGCTTATTCACATGTGTAACATGGTTGGAAACACATGGAGTGTGAGTATGTGTGTAGCATGGCTGGAGATACATCTAACATGATTATATACACATGTAACATGGCTAGAGAAACATGTAGTCACTTCCTACAATGTACAATGGTTGTTTTTAAGCAAAAAAAGGAGGTTCTTGATGATTTTTTTTTTAAGTCACTCACCCTGCACAGCAGAGCTTTGGAAACATGTTCTCTCAGGGTGCACAGAGGTTTGTTCGACTCATCCCATTCAACATCACCGAGGTTGCTGCCGTCCTCTGGCCTTTCCACGTCGAAGCTGTGTGCGAGTTAGGATAAGCAAGGTTGTGCTGCGATGACAAATGGGCGCACCTTCTAAGTGTGTGCCAACAATCGCTTTGCATTTCAGTTCAACTTTGTGTCGCCCTGGGGCTGGCTACATCTCTGGTCCCTGTTAGCTTTCGTACATCGAGTGGCACCACAGTGGACCAAGGTCAGCCACAGATATGGAGATCCACATCGTGGCTTGTGAAACCTCTGTTTTCAAAGCGACACGTCAGTCACATTCCTCAGCAAAAGCACGCAGTAACCCGGCGGCTATACAATCAGCCTCAAGTCCCACAGGCTTTGTGTGAGGTTTCCTCTTATCTAGACCCATCGTACGTAAAAAGGCTTGTCTGAATCGAGAGGCAACCATACAATTTAGCCAAGTGAATGGCCAATTTTGCTTTTGTTGGGGAAAAAAAGCCTCGTATTTTGTTGAAATTATAGATCAGCAAAATAACTTTAGGGAGCCCAGGAGTCATTGTTACGTGCCAGATGTGTGGCTGTAGGCATCGATCCCAGACAAACACAGTGATGCAGGAGGACGTGCGAGCAGAGGCTTTCACGGCAGCATCACGAGTGAACTGAAAATATGATCCATTGACACCGTGCCTGTAAAATGAGGGCGCCATAGTGGTAATGAGGGAGCTAAGTGTGCGTGCGCACAGTGAGGCAGAATGAGTGCACGATGACCGCTGTGTGGCAACCCCTAAGATGTAAGAACTGTCCTCTGGGACCTGAAACAGCAAGATGCAGAATTCTGTGGTGTGGTTCAACATGCTATCTGTGTGCACTTCAGAGGGACTAATGTACAGTCGTGGGTGTTATATGAATGAAGGTCTCATGGAGCTCACTCCCGTGAGCAGGTGTCACGAGACTGGAGGCCAGAAAAAAGGACATTCTACCCTATCGAAACAAGGTTTTTTTTATTTATTTATTTGTTTGTTTGTTTGTTTGTTTGTTTTCTAAACGTTACCCAAAGAAGGCCTGGAGAGATGGTCTGGTGAGTTGACGTGCTTAGTGTATTCCCCCAACCACCTATGTTCTGTCACAGGGAGCCATGTGAAAAGCTAGATGTGGTGCACGTCAATATTCCCAATACGCCTATGGTGAGATGGGACACGGAGACAGGAGAACAGTGGAGTTATCTGAGCCAGCTACCCTGCAGTGCGCTGCCCAACAGTAGAAACAGAGAGACGCAAGGTGGAAGGTGAGATCCTGTTGGCAAAACTTACCCTCTATAGCTCTTGCATACCTATACACACACCACATACACACACACACACTCACACACACACACACACACCACACATACACACATACACCACACATATACACACACCACACATACACATACACCACACATGACACACACACACACCACACATACACATACACCACACATGACACACACACACCACACACACACACACCACACACACATACACCACACATACACACATACACACATACACACACACACTCCACACACACACACCCCACACCACACATACACACATACACACACACCACACACACACACACACACACACACACACAATTTAAACTTTGAGCAGTCATCTTACAAGTCTGTAATTGGTTATTCTGGATGCTTTCAACGTGTAAGTCAATACACCCTCCCTATGTGTAGACAGATATTATAGCGGATTTTTGCTTTCCCATTTGGTCTTCCTGAGAGAGGGTTTCTCTGTGTAACCCTGGTTGTCCTGGACTCACTTTGTAGACCAGGCTGACCTCAAACTCACAGAGATCCACCTGCCTCTGCCTCCCCAGGGCTGGGATTAAAGGCATGGACCACAACGCCCAACTGAGTGTTTCTCCTTTGCTGGACATTTTTTCAAAGCAGACAGCCATGTCTTTCTTCATAATCACTGCTATTCATCTGGGTATCATCAGTGAACTGACTCACATGCATCACACAGAACAGGTGGCCCACATTCCTTTCCACTGCCTGAAACTTGCTTCTACCCATGGTCAGCACTGGCAAACTCTCGTGGCTGTCTCATGTCCTTGACTGATGTCTCCTCTGTGTCAGCCTCAAATTGCAGGCATTCAGCCACAAATACAAGTGTCTTAATCAGGGTTTCTATTCCTGTACAAACATCATGACCAAGAAGCAAGTTGGGGAGGAAAGGGTTTATTCAGCTTACACTTCCACATTGCTGTTCATCACCAAAGGAAGTCAGGACTGGAACTCAAGCAGGTCAGGAAGCAGGAGCTGATGCAGAGGACATGGAGGAATGTTACTGGCTTGCTTCCCCTGGCTTGCTCAGCTTGCTCTCATGTAGAACCCAAGACCACCAGCCTAGGGACCGTACCACCCACAATGGACTGGGTCCTCCCCCCTTAATCACTAATTGAGAAAATGCCTTACAGCTGGGTCTCATGGCGGCATTTGCACAACTGAGGCTCCTTTCTCTGTGATTACTCCAGCTTGTGTCAAGTTGACACAGGAAACCAGCCAGTGCAAAAAGCAAGTCTGTACTTTGGGCCAGAAGGTGACAGACATTGAGAACTGTCAGACATGGGTCAAGTAAAGACGTGTTTTAATCCCCTTTTCACACGATAAGCTTCCACAGTTCCCCTGTCCCAACCTTCTTCCTAACTATTCCTGGTCCAGGCTGACTCTGAAACACGGTGTAAAATAGATAGATAGATAGATAGATAGATAGATAGATAAATAAATAAATAAATAAATAAATAAATAAATAAATAGCAGCCTTTGACCAACAAATCTTCCTCCTCAGCTTTATAGGCAATCCAAGTAGTGTTGGAGGCAAGGAGGAGGCCATCATGTATCGCTTGCTGCTTTAACAAAACTCAATATTTCCTACTTCTCCCGTTAATAGTGGTCTGTCTTTGATCCATCTCTGGGTATTTGCTTTGAGTCCCACTGCACGTGTGACCTGACAAGATTTCTTTGCCCTGTTGGATGACTCTTAGCAGGTTGTCGGTCAACCCATTGAGTCAGATTCTCAATCCTTCGGCTTTAATATTCTGTTGCCATGTTACAGGGGGTAGCTTACTACTGCAGGAGAGCCAGACAGGCAGAAGGCAAGGGAGGGAGGTAAATACCAAGTTACTCCTCCCATCATCATTAGCAGTGGGCAAAACAGTTACAAGCATGAGTTGTTGGCCCATTCAGAATAATTTCCCCCTAACTTTCTTTTTCCTGTCTCCCAATATCATGGTTTGAATATTCTTGGCTCAGGGAGTGGCACTTTTTGGAGCTTTGGCCTTCTTGAAGTGGGTGTGTCACTGTGGGCATGAGCTTTGAGACCTTCATCCTAGCTGCCTGGAAATCAGTATTCTGCTAGCAGCCTTCAGATGAAGATGTAGAACTCTCAGCTCCTCCTGCACCATGCCTGCCTGGATGCTGCCATGTTCCTGCCTTGATGATAATGGACTGAACCTCCGAACTTGTAAGCCAGTCCCAATTAAATGTCATTTATAAGACTGCCAGTGTAGTGGGATGTCTCAGGGGAAGGGAATAACATTTGAAATTTAAATTAAAAAATCCAATAAAAGAAAAAAAATGAAGAAAAAAAAAAGACTTGCCTTGGTCATGGTGTCTATTCACAGCAGTAAAATCCGAATTAAGACACCCAATAAGCCTGGCTGAATTATCAACATTCATTCCACCATGATTGTGTCTTGGACAAATCCCATGCACTTGATGACCTCCAGAAAAACAGCTAGAATCATGAAGAACAACATGAGGTCCTGCTTTGGAAAGCCAGGAGAAAGAAGCCACACGCAGGAAGCAATATGGCTACAAAAGTGTGTGGGACACCCTCTAATGGGGTGGTTTACTTTCTATGTTAGGAAAGTCCAGAAAATAATCAAGTAACATCTGTGGCGTTTCTGGATTCTGGACATCTCCACAGCTATATGTTTTAGTGCATGGTTCTTGGGGATTCTGCCATTCACTGCATGGCACCACACATGGGGCTGAGGTGATGACTTTGGCCAAGTGCCCTGAACTTTAAATGTCTGTGTCAGACTCCCCGGAATATTTCCACCTCACAACCCTACAGATAGCTCTCATCCCCAAGAGCCCCCAACCTCACTTTTAGCAGCTTCCTACCCTGGCAAGAAGCAGCCAAGAAAAACAAGCCAAACTTGGCTCTAAGCTCTCTACTGACTCTGGTCAGTCTCACAGAACAGTGGTTTACTCCCACCCCTCAGTCCCACCTTCAGGCACACACTTGATAATTGTATTTCCTAAAAATATAATGTGCACCCTGGCTCCCTCCCCTCTTGACTACTCATGAAGCAAACCCTGGCTGTCTCCTCAACCTTGCTTCTCAGGTCATCTTGGTGATTTAATTAACACCCTCACATCTGCCCACAGCATGAGACTTTCTCAGGAACCTTATGGAGCAGAGGCTAAAAAGCTTGTGGTTGTTAGCATGTCAAGAAATTCCCAATAACTCTCTCACTCTGAGAGATACCACTTGTCTTAGACAGTCCCCTCAGATCTGTGGCTACATAGGGAGCCCCTTCCTCCTTCTCCCTTTTCTCCTTAAGACTCCAATAGTTATCTCTCATTTCCTTATTTTTCCTTTCGAAGTAAAAGTCATCAAACATTTTCTATCTTCCAACTTGCTCCATCTGTATTAGTACCATTTCTCCCTCATGATATATTCCTAGCATTTCCTAATAACGGTGTACAATCTTCTTGAACTGCAATGGTGTCTGCCATTGTGTTTTTCTCTACCTGCCTTTCCACTCAAACCCCAGGGTTATGTGTGTGTGGATCCTTTGTGCACCTCTCGCTATTGCACAGATATCAGGCTGCATCGACAGCAATCCCAGAGCATCCAAACTGAAGCTGGGCCGGCATTCCTCACACACAATAATTCAAGCGTGGCATAATAATAGGCCAGCCTGAGGGCCTCTGGCCATGGAGGCCTAACTACATCATGAGAGATAATTATCATGTGCTCCGTCTTTCATCTTCTCATATCTTTTGAAAACCCTCCTAAGTTTGGTCTGTAACTTCTTAAAGGCGCAGAGACTGTTTCTGGTAAGATTTGTGGTCAGCTTGATTGGAACAAGTGCTTGCTTTCTCGAAGGTAAGCCTCGCTAAGCCTGGGAGGTCATTTTGCTTCCCTCAGTGCTTGACATATACTGCTGCTGTCACTGACAGCAGTGTCCGTGTTATTTAGGAAGGATTGGAGGCTCATTCAGTTCTGGTAAGAAAAAGCCTCTTGGGGAGCTTTAACTGTGTCCTCCTGTAGGACACACTAAGTCCTTGCTCCTGGAGCAACTTGCTCTGGAAACAGTCTTGCGGAGGTCAACGTGTCAAGACAATGTGATTAAGGTGAGTCCCACTATAATATAACTGGAGTCACTTTTGCAAAGAGTGAAATACCAAGTGAGGATAAAGACACATAGAGAAAGCCACGTGACTACAGACAGAGAAAGCCACGTGACCACAGACAGAGGAAAAGCCACGTGACCACAGACGTAGCTACTGGAGGGACACATCTACAAGTGGGATGAGGTTAGAGGCTTTGAGAAGACACCATCTTCTTTATTCATTTTGTCAATGTGAAAGAATTGCTGAGGGTGGAGGCTGAAGTGAAATAATGAGTCAAATGATTTTTCATTCATTTATTCATTCATTCATTCACTCATTCATCTATCCATTCATTCAACAAACCCTCACTGGGCCCTAAGCTATTAGTAGGCACTTTCTCTGCATCTGTCTCTTCTAGGAATGTAGGTGTCTATGGCCTGGAAACAGTGAGGGAAAAGTCCAAGAAGGTTGCACATGTCAAATGAAGACTCCTACCATGTAGGAAATAACAAGATAAATGCACCAATAGATGAAGTTAGCAGGAAAGCAGGCTCAGAAATACAGTACCACAAGGTATCAAATGCTAAAAAAGAAACGTTACTGGATATACTCTGTTGGGAAAAACGGAGTCCCATCTGCCCCTGCACATGTACACATGTCCTGTAGAAAAATACAAACAGGGGCCGGAATACCTTCAGGTAGAAGGCTTGACTTCTACAATAATCACAATATGTTGAAAGACTTAGTCTTTGCTCAGGATGGAGATGATCAGAAGAAGGGCATCCTCGTACTCTCTGCCTCAACCCACGGCTCCCCAGGATCAAAGCTTCCTACCCATTGCTCTGTACTCCTGATGAACTCACAGGTTCTCTGCTTGAACTTCAGTGGATCAGTGCTGCTTAAGAAGAGGGGTACATGGTTCTTACGCCTCTCCCAGGGAAGGGGTTCAGCAACAGTATTATTTAGTCTTACTGATTTCGGGGTTCCTCACTTTCAATTTTTAGGAAGCTGCATAGATGTTCACCACCTGTAGAGCTATTTCCTAAAAACAAGAATCAAAACTTGAATTTTGGAATAGTTTTGCTACCAAAAAAAAAAAAAAAAAAAAAAGAACGTGGGGGGAATAGAAATATACAAAATAAATACAGACTTTTAGGTTAGCCAAATATAAGAACTGTTGTTCAGGGTGGGGTTAGTGCGATTATCTTTGCAGCAATGTCTCCTTAGCTGAGTAAACAAATAATGATTTGGGTTTTCTGTCTTCCTGATTGCAATGCTGACCTTACAAAAGCAGTAACTTAAATCCTAACAGAACAGAAGTTCTTTACATTCCAAATGTTTACAAGAGCTGGCAAGATTGCTCAGTGGGTAAAGGCTGGCAGCTAAATCCATCAATCAGGTACCCCTGTGGTAGAAGGACAGAACCAAACCTCACAAGTTCCTCTGAACTTTATATTGTGTGTGTGTGTGTGTGTGTGTGTGTGTGAGAGAGAGAGAGAGAGAGAGAGACAGAGACAGAGACAGAGAGACAGAGAGACAGAGAGACAAAGACAGAATCAGAGACAAAGACAGAGAGAGACAGAATCAGGGACAGAGACAAAGATAGAGAGAGACAGAGACAGACAGAGACAGTGCAAGAGAGAACACTCGCTATGCATACAAATAAATAAATATAACAAAAGCTAAGAACAAAAGAACACGTATACATAGTAACATCCAATTTAACTAGACGTGAAATGGCAGGTAAGTTGGTTTTGTTGTGGAAGGAACGTGCTTAGAGCCCAAGTTCTGACTTTATGTTCAGAAGTCTCTGGGCGCAGTCGATCATGTCGACGCCAGTGTGGCAAACTGACATCACTTCCTGTATTTCTCAGTTCATGGTGGAAAGGAAGGCAAGCTAGGGGATTTGTTGGTGTAACGAGTGTTGTTGTTGTCGGGTGTTTGTTTGCTTTCTCTGCCTGCTTGTTTTTGTTCTATTTCAATACAAGGTCTTGTCTTGTGGTCTAGGCTAGGCTTGAATGTGTGGCCGCCATGCATGGCCCAGATGAGCTTTGTTTTAATAATGCTGCTCTTGAACATTACTCCTGTGACATCTCTTCCGGTTTATGTGTCTCCAAATGTGCACATTTGATAGTCTTGGAGCTCGTGAGTGTAAACCATTTGTCACAGATGAACCAAATGCCTGAAAAGCTAAACAAAAGTGCTTTTATGGTAGAGGATGCATTCGACTAAAAACTACTAAAACATTCCCTAATTGTTGCATTTTCCCATCGTCTATTAATGTGTTTAATGGAACATTATCAAATTAGAATGTTATCATAGGGTTTGGCTAAAAAAATAAGTGAAATAATAAACAGCAAAGTATTCAGTCATAAGAATATTTTCCAGCTTTTCAGCTGATAAAATAAGTAAGCTGGAAAGTAGATTAAGAAAATAATCAAGAGTGTAAAGATAACAACGGCCATATGTAAAGAATTAAACATTCCTGGGCCATTACAGACTTTGATTTTAACAGCTATCCAGCATGAAAGAAAAACTCCGGGGCCGATGAGAGATGCGGACCGGCATTTCGTCACTGCAGAGCTCAGCCCCACAAGTCTGCAGCAATGAAATTATTACACCTTGCAAAACAAGCCTGTCATTTCCCAGAGTAAGCCAGCATTTCAGCTTAACCTTGCTCTGTGTGTGTCTAACACTGATGCCCAGGTGCCCCGGGGCAAGACAGCTTAATTATTCTTTAATTATCCCAAGCTCAGAAATTTGGGTAAACCACCACTTCCCAAGCAACTCTGAAAAAAAAAAAAAAAAACCTAATGGCCATTGAAATTATTATGTACAACAACATGCTTTTATACTTAGAAGGAATTTTATAGCTCCTATTATCTTCCCTGGCAGCCCTGGGGCAGCCAGAGAGACTTCCACTTGGTAGAAAAGTTGAGAAAATCAAGCACAAAGGAATTCCCTCATGTGCTCAACAGTCTTGGTTCAGGAGAGATCTGGGTTGTAGAAGGGACCCCACAGCACCAGGCTCTGGCATCCAGGGAGAGGGTGATGGGCCTGAGATAGCTCTCTTCCTCTCTTGGAAGTGAAGGGCACTACCAAGGGATCCAGAATGATTCTAAAGCTGAGGCTACACCAGCCAACCCCACCATATGTGGGAATCTGAGCTTTCCCACCCCATGCAGAGAAGAAGGCTTTGTAGCCAGGAGTCATTTGAAGGGGAGGGCCCAACCCTAGAGTATCTCAGAGCTGTTGGGAGGAGAGAGAAGGGATGCTACATCTTACATTCACCAGCTACTTTGGACAAGACTCTTCCTGTCCACGTCCATGTGCCTGTTGACTTCCGCAAAAAACATCTCCCATCGGTTGAAGTACCACTCACTCTTCCGCTTTGGGAGACAGAGAACAAAACCCCGAAGGACTGGGACACTGGCGTAGAAAGAGAGGTTTTTAGGGTGCATTTAGGTCCAGGGGCAGAATTCCTTTACCTGGAGGTGCTCTCAGAGCATAATATCATGGGGATCTGTCCCTTCCTGCAACTGAAGGCTGGTATAAGAAGACTGAGATACACCAAAACGTCTCATAAACTTCCTCATCTGCTGGTGCTTTGATCTTGGATACTTGGGACTACGAATTGTGAGAGATCTTTTCCTGTTATGTTCAATATCCCCAGTCTGCGGCATCGTGTTAGAGCGACCACAGAGAGACTAAGACAGTGGTTTGGGTGGTTTGGAGAAAGACTCGCTGGGCTGAGTCAACACCCAGGCAGGTTGGCCAGGAGGCTCCCCAGAGTTCTCAGGACAAATCATCTTTGCTTCCTTTGATATCTTGCTCCTTCTGGTTGAGTATAAAAAGCTTGCAGGCTGAGAGCATGGCCAGTCTCGTGCCTGAACACTTCGTCTGCAGACACATAAAAGTCACCCGGAGCATGGTCTTACCTTACTCAAAATGCCTTCATCTCTGCCAACTTTCTTAGCATTCCTTCAACTTTCTCAACTGATTTTCACCAACAGTCTGAGGTAGAGTGTTTCCCTGGGTCTATCTCCTGAGGTGTAAGAGGCTTCAAAAGAAGGATCTTGTCTCTGTGAACTCTCTATCCAATGAGTGAAATGTATAGCTATAAAAGCCGCCAGAAGCAAAATTGTAAAACGTGATATAGTGATCAGAAAACAGTAACACAGACCTGTGGAGTGACTAGATGGGTGGGTGGGTGGTGCAGCATTGGGCAATGTGTCCCTGCAGCAAGCCAGTTTTTGCAGTAGATGATAGCCCTGTCTGTAGAAATCTCATAAAGATCAGACAAAGACAGAGAAAACTTGGCCTTTAGCTCCAATGAGAAACATGAGAAAAATGTATTTTTCCTTCCTGGATTTTTCCTGGTCTGTTCTTCCAAGCCAGAGGGCAGACTTCCCTGCATTCCTACAGGTCAGTGGGGAGACACTTATGCTCTGCTCTGGTGTCTTGGGTGTTAGCATTTTGTCTAAGCTCCTTCTCACAGTTACCTGGCAACAGTCAGGTGTACCTGACTCACTATAAAAGATGCTTCCCCCTCCCCCTTTCTCTGTCTCTACTACCAACTCAACTCCCCTCCCTATGTCCTGGATAAACTCTATTCTATACTATACTGTTGTTGTGTGGCTGGCCTCTCAGGGGGAAGGGATGCCTCAGCATAGGCCTGCAGAGGCACCCCCTTCCCCCATACCTGACTGTACACCCACCCAATATAGTCCTTCTCTCCTAATCTTTTTATAAAAACACAGTATTGGGGGCCCTTCAAATTCAGTGTATTGGAATAACTCTAGTCTCCGCGAATGAAATAAGTGCAGAGTGAATTGCCCACACTGCGTGGTCTCTCCTCCCGATGCTGTCCTCCTCTGACCTGTCCATCACCATCAATCCTGCTGAGCTTAGCATCAGAAACTCTGCCTACCTTTTCCCTTTTCTCCATCATTACCACTGCAGTGCTCCAAGTCCATTCTTCCTCTCTGGATCTCTGCTATTGGCCCCTCGTGGGCTTCCTTGAGGAGGAAGCCTCCTTCACTTCTTCTTTTTTTTTAATTTTTAAATCACTCAACAGCTTCACATGCTTAGAGAATAACGTTTACTTGTTTCCCTTTCTCCCTTTCTTCTCAACAAGTCCCGCCTATTTTCCTGTCTTCTTTTTGTGTGCAGCTCACTGAGTTTGATTAGCATTTCTAGGCAGGGGTGGGTTGGGTTAAGGGTATGTTTAGGAGCAAGGCTAACTTATTGAAGAAAACTGTTACCGTCTCTTGGGAGGAGTGGGGCCTGGTTGGCCCTGCCCAGCCCATGATGTAATGCTGACAGGTCCAATTTTGTGCAGACAACTTCAGTCACACTGAAGTCTTGGTGGCTTGCCACATTGTCCAGAAGACATCTTTGACTCCCCATTCTCTGGCTGTTATATTATTTCTTTCCCCTCTTCCTTGATGTTCTCTGAGCTTTGGAGAAGTAATCTAGATGCCTCAGTTAGGGCTGAGCAGTTGGTCATCAAGGTATTCTCAGTACTTGGGCCAGTTATATGGGTTTCTGAATGAGCTGCCCTGCTGTTGTAAAGAGGCTCCCCTGAGGAAGGCCAGATACAGCACTCAACTGGGGACAATGTCAGGCTGATAACATCACTCGGTTCAGGCCTTTCTGTGGTTTTTCATGGGCCCTGCCTCCGAATTACCTCCCTGGCTTCCTCTTAGCCTCTCCTTTTGTCTCAGTTATTAGATAACACAGCGTTCTTCCTGCTGCAAATGCTGTCTCAGGCAGCACACCCCCTCGCTTTAGTTTCCCCCTTCTATTAGGGAGATTGATATGGTTCCAGGGAAACCTTCTCTTAGACCAACCAGATCAAGACCTCTTCCTGTACAAATGTATTTATATAAGCACATATATTGGTTTATAAGTGTATATGTATAACCATTGATTGAGATCAGTTGACTCACCAAGGTGAGATCTGTTTATCCAGGACCCACAATACAGCTGAACATTCAGGAAACAGCTTTTCTTCCCTTCATCCCTCCGTTCCCACATGTTTTAGAGTTTCTACTGCTTCAAGAAAAACACCATGACCAAAAAAAGCAAGTCGGGGAGGAAAGGGTTTACTCAGCTTACACTTCTAGACCATAGTCCATCATTGGAGGAAGTTAGGGCAGGGACCCAAGCAGTACTGTAACCTGGGGTCAGGAGCTGATGCAGAGGCCATGGAGGGGTGCTGCTTACTGGCTTGCTTCCCATGGCTTGCTCAGCCTGCTTTCATACAGAACCCAGGACTACCAGCCCAGAGACGGCACCTCCCACCATGGGCTGGGCCTTGCCCCACCTATTGAGAAAATGGCTTTCAGCTGGATCTCATGGAGGCATTTCCTCAACGGAGACTCCTTTGTCTCTGAGGACTCCAGTTTATGTCAAGTTGACGCAAAACCAGCCAGAACACCCCCTTTCTCCTGAACTTGTACGGCAACAGGTAGGCTTGGGTGGGATATAAATTGAACATAGAGTTAAAGACAGAGTGATGGTTAGTCTATATTTTAGTCCACCTGTGCTGCTGTAACACAATGCCTGAGCCTGAGTATTTTGTAAACAACACAAATGTATTTCTAGGATCAAGAGGAGGAGGATCAAGAGGTATCGATCGCTTGGTGCCTGTTGAGGACTGTCTCATGTCTGCATGTGGTGGAGAACAGACAGCGCTGAAGTCCTTCCTTTTAGCTATTGGATAAGGTCACAGATTTCATTTGTAAAGATTCTACCCCCACTGGATCCACCTCGAGAGATCATCCTATTAGGGTTTAACTTTGCATGGGAATTTTGAGTGGAACACATTCAGGTTGAAAAGGAATTTAATCGTTTGTTCAACAAACACTGTGGTGGATACTTTGTTGAGAGAACAAAAACGGGATGAGTATGTCTGACCGGTTATTTAGTTGGGAAGGATTGTAAATAAACGTATCTTTAGAATAAAACCTTGGCTCAAAAACAGAAAAGTGTCACAAGGGTTCTGTGCTAGCTTCCTTTGTGGGGCAAAGTGGAGACAGTGCCTTAATATTTAGGGGGGACTGTCAGGGAAAATCACAAGAAAGGAGGTGAAGGTTGAGCTGCTTCCTCAATAGATCAAAACCCACTTAGAGAAAAGGAGTCTGTAGAAACAGAGGCTGATAGGCATCTCCGGAGAGCACTGGTTGTTCCTCTGTCCTGGGAGGAAACATGGAGCAGCAGAACACTCCACCCAGGACCTTGGGCTGCCTCTTCTCAGCCATGCTTCATAAGAGACCCAGCAGTGGATCCCTGCTCTCCTGTATGAAATCACATGAGTGTGCTCAAAACAGATTAAGCTCAAAACAAACTCCCAGTTCAGGGTTGAAGCACCCGGCACTTTATGTTTTCGTAGTTCTGAGAAAGACAAGCATTAGCAAGTTTTGAAGGCTTACATACTATTTGGAAGAGAAAAGCTGACAAAAGACTGTTCTGGACTTTTGTCTCCAAAGCCAGTGATTCACCTTTTTTTTTTTTTTTCTTTAAGGTCTTTTAATTTTATTATTACTGGATTACATGAGGCCAGTTTCATGGAAGTGTAAAACGTACTTTGAGTAATTCCCATCCTGCCCCTCTGTCCCGTCTTTTCTCACCCCATTAATCTCCTTTGTTCCCCGAGAGAGTCTTGAGTCCCTTTCAAGTCATCTGTATGTGTTTGACTTTATGTGTCTATAAAGATTAGGGCCCAAAGCAAGAGAAAGGTGGCATTTGTTTTTCCGAGACTGACTTAATTTGTTTAATATGATTATCCCCAGCTGCAACCATTTTCATACATAAGATGCAACTTCTTTCTTCTTTCCTCTGTGTGTCTGTATTTGTGGGTGTGCATGTGTATGTGTGGGCATGCAGACATATATATGGACATATATACTCACTCATGTGAAGCCAGAGGTTAATGGTGGGCAGCTCCCTTAATTGCTTCTCTTTTTTTTTTTTTTTTTTTTTTTTTTTTTTTTTTTTTTTTGCGGTAGAAGATTCGAACCTAGAACTTTCTGATTAGCTAGCCTGATTGGCCGTCAAGTTCCAGACACCCTCCTGTGTCTGCCCCTCTAGTGCACTACATAGTCATGCCCTGCAACCAGGTTTTTACCTGGATGCTGGGGATCTGAACTCAGGGCCTCCTGCTTGCACAGTAAGCAGTTTACTGACTGAGTCACCCGTCCAGCTCCAACTTCTTTCATCGTTATGGCTGAATTAAATACGGTCCTGCTATATGCTACATTTTCTTTATCAGTTCCTCTGCTGATGGACACCTAGATTCGCTCTGTAACTTAGTTGTTATGAACAGTGATGCAACTCGTTGAGATGTGGGAGTGCCTCTGGAGTGTGCTGACCTCAAGTCCTTTTGGTCAACACCCAGGAGTGATAGAGCTGGGTCACAGAGTAGGTCTAGCTTTAGTTTGTTGAAGACACTCTATACTAACTTCTGTGGTGGCTGGACTAGTCTGCATTTGCACCTATGGTGTATAAAGGTTCCTTTTGGCCCACCTTCTTACATTATTACACTCTTAGGCTGTTACATTGTTACACGCTTATATTGCGAATTGTTTTCTTGCTGTCATTCTGTCTGGGGCGAGATGGAATCTCAATACAGTTTTTATTTGCTTTTCTCTGGTGGCTGCTGGCATTGCACATTTCTGTGTGTTCTACCAGTTTGAAGGGATATGGTCTCTCATGGTGGGCAGGGCAACAGGAGTGCACTTGGGTGAAGGATAAAGCAGACAGAGACCATGGAATACTTCTTCCACAACCTTTTAAAACAACCACTATCTGGGGACCAAACATTCTAACCTTTGGGCTTTTGGGGACATTTCACATCTTAACCGTAATAGCAGTCCAGGACAGGATCTCAGTGTGGTGCCCACTCAGTGGCAAAGGAAGTTTTAGAACAGGGGATCATAGGTCATAGTGAGAGAGAGCAGAGCTTCCTCCACATCAGGAAGCACTAGGTGAACAGAGTTCTGCCCCTGACATGTGCTTTTGAGGGAATGCCTGCCCTGTTGTATGCAGCCATGTATGTTCTCCTCTTACCATTCTAATAGGCTGCAGATTTGTAGGAACAAATGTGAAATCAAAGAGATCAACACTAAGGAGACAATCTTAGTCCATTTGGGCTGTTGGAGTGGAAACACCATGGGCTAAGTGTGTATTAACAGCTGCCACACATTCTCCATTGCTCTGGAAGCTGGGAGTCCTAGGTTGAGGTACTAGCAGATTTAGGGTCCAGTAGAGCTTCTTGGTTCATAGATAGGACCATGCCACAGTATCCTTGTGGCTAGAAAGGGTGAGAGGGATCTCTGTTTAAAAATGTGTGTGTAGCCAATCATGGTGACGCAAGCCTTTACTCTCAGCACTCAGGAGGCAGAGGCAGGTGGATCTCTGTGAGACTGAGGCCAGCCTGGTCTTCAAGTGAGTCCAGGACAGTCAGGGTTCTGCTACACAGAGAAACCCTGTCTCAAAAAACAAGCAAATAATAAAAAAGTGTGTGTGTGTGTGTGTGTGTGTGTGTGTGTGTGTGTGGTGTGTGTGTGGTGTGTGTGTGGTGTGTGTGTGTGTGGTGTGTGTGTATGTGGTGTGTGTGTGTGTGTGTGTGTGTGTGTATGGTGTACTCCTGTTCTTGTCAGCCCTTGCTTTTGATCTAATAAATTCCAAAGGCTCCACCTAGCTCGATCACATTATGTCCCCCAGGCACACAGGTGCAGCCCCCAAGAAAGTGACAAGATGTATATACTGTGCTAAATTAAAGAAAAATGAAATGGGGTCCGGGAGGCCAGTGAGTGGCTGAGATTGGATCCTGTCTTTAGTGTGCACTCCTCCAGAGATGCCCAAACCAGACTTTCTATCGCTCTAACCTTAGTGCTCCCTGTCTTCTCATCCTTCAGGGTCTGGTTTACATTTCTACCACGTCAACCTTCGCTCATGGTTCTGAGAAGGCTCTTTCTCTTTCAGGCCACCTTCTTGTCACAGGTCCTATCCTTTCAAAGCACCTCGAGTCTCCTCTCCCATGGACAATGAGTTTCTTGTCTTCTATGTCTCCCTAGTGGTCCAGACCGGCAACCAAGGATGGAGAGGCTGCTCCAAACACCTGCTTGGGGAAGGAAAGACTAGGCAGGGATGTGCAAGCAAACTTTCTGCTCGCTCGTCCAAAATATGGATAATAATACCCCCCATCTCCTAGTGCCTCTTGGGCATGAAATACTTGCACAAAGGCCTTTGTGATCCCGGAGTAAACAGAGGCAAAGTTATTATTATAGGACAGAGCCCAGCACATTTCATCTTTGAATCGCACAGTCAGAGCTAGCGTTGAATTTCCTTCCCAACCTCTCCGGTTCTTAGTTTTAGCGATGCTTGAAAGGCATTTCTATATTTTTGTGTTTACTCGCTGTGGTGTCAAATTTATATTTTTGTGTTGAATTTCAGCGAGAATTCCATGCATTGTCCCCGGAGAGCTGGCTTTTGTCCACAGCCAGCCTTGTCAACTGTGTCTGGCAGGCTTCTCAATGCCGCAATACCGAGAACATAGAAGGTCGATGGACCGGCGCTCAGGCTCGGATAAGATCACACACCTCAGGGTCGGGACTGTAGGTCTGCGATTCGATTTGTGAATGGGCAATTTTCTCTACTCTTGAGCAGCAATGGCACTTAATGCTCTGAGGGCCGATCTTGTGCGTGTGGGACTGCGGTTGCAAGGTCCTGTCGAGCATCTTTCTTTGTCTTATTGTTTCATTCTCTAGAGCCTTGTGAGTGCTGGGCCTTATTCTCAAGTGCCTGCGAGGACCATAATTAAATAAGGTCACAGGAGCAGACAGACACTGGAGGACGGCCATAGATGGGGCTAGCATGAATGGAGCTCAGGGAGGGACACACTGAGGTCTGGGTCCACGGGTAGTCTGGCTGTCTTTTGCCCACTTTTAATTACACTGTTCTCAACTGTAGGAGAGATGACTCTCGCCATCTCATATGCTGTTATGAGAACTAAAGTAAATAATGAATTTAATACTCTACTGTACCTAGCATTTAATAAATGCCTGGTAAAGGTTATCTAGAATTATTAATGTAACTAGGGAGGATGTCACTGTCTTAAGCTCCTTGGCATTACATCGACAGCCAGCAACATCTTTGGGAATGATAGTGATTTTTGCACTAGGCCATCTAAGGCACAGCCCTTAACTAACAGAAAATGGCCAATGTTATGAGATGCCCTTTTTGTTTTGCTTTTGTCTTTGTTTCCTTTTTTGGAGACTGGCTTACTCTGGATATCCTGGAATTCACTGTGTAGACCAGGCTGACCTGGAACTCAAAGAGAGATCTATCTGCTTCTGCCTCCTCAGTGCTGGGGTCAAAGTGCTATGCCACCACACCCAGTGGAGGTGCCATTTTGGGGGGCGGTGAAAGTGTGTGACTTCTGTCTTGGGCCTCTTCTGTCTTGGATTGTTAGCCAGGTAGAGCCATTTCCCCTTATAAGGTCTGTCCGTGGGAATGAGCTGGGAGCATCCTTCATTCCTTTGTAGTGTCAGACTGACTTTGAACTCACCAAGGGAAAGCAGGTGAACCACGCCCGGATTCCTGCCCACTGAAACTGAACAAAGAGAGGTGTGTGCTGTTAGGACAGGAAGGAAGCTGAGTCTGTATGTGGCAGTCAAAGGCTGCTCTCCTCTGGCACTTTTGCTGGAGCTCACTGTGACCAGACTGGCCCATGCTGTGGGAGAGCTGGAAAGACGGGAGGGAGAAAAGGAGGGAGAAGGAGAGAGAGCTGTAGCAGGCACCCCACTCCTTTTGAAGGAGTTTGGGACTACAGCCGTTGCTGCTGTGATCCATGCAACCTCCCAGACAACCTTCTTCCAGAACTCACGCTCTGTGTGGAACTCTCTGCGTGTTCTCTGACGGGCTCTAGGGCCCCCTTTTAGTTAGCCTTACCCGTGCGCCCCACAGATCTTCTTTGGCGTGCTGTGCATCCTTTCTCCATAGTAATGCTAACTCACTTGTGAAGCGTGTCCGGTGTGTGATTCCCTCCACAAATTGTGAGTTTATTCAAGAACCATGTCTCCTAAAGCCTGAGCCCCTGTGTAAACTCACGGTTGACCAATGGGTGTTCTGCGCATGTCTTTTCAGCGAAGGGACAACAGCAGCTCCCAGTTGTCAGTGTTTCCTGATTCCACACTCTTACGAAGAGCAAATATGCTTTGCTTTGTTCTCTGAAGTGACTCGGGGCTCATGTCTACACTATAAATAGATCTGAAAGGAAGAGAAAGAAACACTCATTTACCCGCTGGGAAACAGGCAGGCAGAGTGTTTGTAGAGTTCTGCCTGCAGTGTGGGGATGGGAAGCGTCTCCCATTCAACACATCAGTGGGTGCAGAGGCCCTGCAAACACAGGGCGTTGTCCTCTTTAACCTGGAAAAGAAGGTGGAGTAACATCATTTACTTTTTCTCCATCCTCAGTGGGTCTCCATAGGTCCCGTCATAGACTTTGAAAATTTAAGGGATGGCTATGACATGCAACTCCAGGTTGAGGTAAGTCTTCTCCCACACACATTTAATTTATATCCAAGGTGAGAATCGGGACAAATCATATTGGTGTGATGACTGTCACATTTTAATGTCTCTAAAACTCTCCAAGTGAGCCCTAATGCAAACTCAGTTAGGGGCTCCACGTTTGGTCCTCAGTTTACCTTGGAAGGGAACATATTATATGGGACAGGGAAAATGTGTCAAATGGTAAAATGTTTGCCATACAGGCACGTGGGCCTGTGTCCAGATTCTCAGAAGCCACATAAAAAGCTAAGTTAGGCAATTTGCATGTGTGATCCCAACACTGGAAGGTGGGGACAGGAGGATGTGTGGGTCTTTGCTGACTAACTGGTCTGGACAACCGGTGAGCTCCAAGTTCAGAGAGAGACCATATATCAAAGTGCAAAGTGGAGAGACATTGAGGAAGCAACGGCTATCAACCTCTGGCTTCTACTTTGCAAATGTGCACATGTACGTGCACATGCACCCACACACACCTGATCACACATGCAGGAATACATACGAGTATATTCATGTACAAAAGAACCCCTTATAGTCTAACTGCAAAATAAACTAATGCCATAGTAGCATCCTACTGTTCAAATGTGTGATGATGATGATGACGACGATGATGATGAAATACTAAAAGCGCTTAGATGAAGGTCCCTGCAAATGCTTAACTATAGCAGAATTAGTTGGGCGTCTTAGTCCCACAGTGTCCCCACCATCAAACCGAAGTCGTTTTTCTAAGATGAGAGAGTAAAACTGGGTGTTAAGCTTTACAGTGAAAATGGATTGGAAAATTTGGTAAATGTCTGTGTGATTTCTATGACGAATAAGATCAAGTTATGGATATTTTTAAAATGGATTTAACCAACAGATACACTTTAAAATGTCAACTTTAGTTTTCAAGGATGTTAGTGAACTGTGATTTCTAGGGGGCAGTGTCAAGGTGGGGAAGCAAAACACCAGAGAATTGGGCACCGCATCCACCTCCCTGTGTTACATTTAGCAAACCCTAAAAGTTTTTTCGGATCCGTGAGCGTGAGATCCTTAACTGTCTGTCCCACCGGGAGCTGCGTGCTCACTTCCAACTAATTTAGAATTTAGATCACGCGCCGAACAAATCTACTTTAGAATATCATTTGCAATTTATAGCTTATGAGAGTATGACATCAGATTTCACGGTCTTAGCCTATTCTTGTGCGTGGTCCTTGGTTGCCCTGGTAACAGAGTTGCCATGGATTACCCTGCAGGAGTTACAAGGGTCAGCAAAGACCAGAGCCCTGCCATTCTTCATTCAAAGGTAATTGTCCCTGCAAAATGTGACTCGCTTCAATATTTGAGACCTGAGTGGTGATGTTAAAGTGGAATGATACTTCAGTTAAAAACCAATAATTAACCTTGTCCTCAACTCTAGGTCACATTTTAATAGCAGTTTCATAAAGTGGACATTCCTCTGTCTTTTATTATTCTTGAAGTCCCCAGACAGATTTATACAATCTAACTCCTGGAAAAGCACACGGTAATCGTTGCAATTTATTTCACGTCATTATCTAAGCCCCCGAGACCTCCCAACTCCAATTCATCTCTGAGAGGCAATTGCACACATCTAGGGATCCGGGAGGTAGTGCTAAGCTTCTGGACACCCTCCCCTTGAAAGGATCCACACACTAGAGGGGCTTCTGTCCCCATGCCTCTTCGTAAAATTTAGTTTTAGATAAGCTTACAGCAGTTTTCATTCCGGTGAATAACTTTCCTCAAAATCAGTCCTTGATGCCCTGTGTTTACCTGGTTATCCCAAAGAGTAGTTTTGGTTTCAATGCATAGGTTCTACACCTGGCTTTTGCTATATCCAAACCCTTCAGATTATAAATTAAGAGTGCTCTCGAGGTAAGAAAATGCTAGGCTCTGCTTGACACTTCTCTTTCTCAGAGTTGTTTTAAATCACTACAGTCAGTGACTACGTGGTACATTGTAGACTTTTTCTGTTCCTTGGGATGAAGATCACTAGCACTGGGCCCTCATCACAAGGAACAGGTAGTGTGTTCCTCTCCTTAAACACAGGCATGCAGTGTTACTCAGCATTTTACGCTGTTTGAAAAAGTTGTCTCAGAAAGTGGTTATAAGTTAAATAGCTATTTTTAATTGTCAAAGACAAAAATATATTTCATAGACATCATGTGCATGCACACACACACGCACACACACATGCACACACACATACACACACGCACACACACATACTCACACACACACACTCTAGGATATTCCTAGCATATTGGGAAAATTTTCACATTTAAATATAAATTCTAAAATTTCGATTGTTTAAAATCTTTAGAATCTAGCTCTTTTATAACAGCAAAAAGTTGTAACAGTCTCAATACGCTGCATTCAAATTCTTCCTCTGTTTATTCTGTAAAGAAACAAAAGAATGACTTTTCTTAATTGCCTGTTTTGGTTCTAATGGCGGATGAGCTCAAATGTGATTCCTTAGTGTTAGCTAGGAAAGGAAATAATCCCAATTCACTCAGTTATTAAATACATTGATTATATGACAGAACATTGCTTTCTCTGAGAAAAGAAATTTTATTCTTTCCGTAGAGTGCAGAGGAACTCTAGGCACGATGTTAGATTCACTTTGGTCTCTATTTATAATTAAAACTCTGTGAGTGAGTTATACTGTTATTAATCTGATTGTTGAGTCTGAATCGATATTTCGTCGAGAGTAGAGAGGGCAGATGAGCTTTGGAAAGCCAATGTCAAGTTCATTATAGAAACATCTCCCCCGTGCTGGCCCCTGCTTTATATCCCTTTCCCTGCTCAGCAAGGCGCAAGGAAGATACAGAGACACGTTCAGTTCATTAACCAATGGAAGGCCTAACGCATTGCTTGGAATTATCGCAGCGGCTTTTGCTTTGTGTTTATCTGGTTTTAGAGAATATAAACTAGTCATAGTTTTAAACAGCTACAAGCAGAGCTTACCCCCTACACCCTTGCTTTACGTAGCCTTGCCTTTCATGAATGGAGGATAAAACCTCATTTTTTTTTCAAGTATTTGCTGGAAATACATGTTGTAAATATATGTTCCTGTGAATATGTATTTTTAAAAGTTTGCCCCAAGAAATATGGGCTCTGAGTGTCAATTCTCTTTGCATCTGCCATCCTGAGGTGGCCACTCACCCTCCAATGTCCCTGGTACCCAGAAGGAGGTAGCCTACAGAGGGGTAAGAAATCGTATTGAAGTTTGAGTCAGTAAGACCCAAATCACAGAAGGCATCAACAATTTTATCTGAGACATCGGCCCACTTACTGAATACCCAGTGCTTGTTTGCACTGATTTTGATTGTAGACATTATTATTTTTATTGGGGCCCCTTCTCCCCCTCTTATGGAACCCCTCAGCCTGCCATCTGGTGCAACCTTCTTTCAAACATTGGAATGCAGGAGAAAGCTCATGGTCTCTTACATGAAAAGATAGTCATTTAAGACATTTTTTTGTTTGTTTATAATAGATAATCTGATGTAATCCAGGTAAAAGGTTTTAGGATCAATTGAACAAGTACTAAGATGTTTTTTTTAAATAAACACCACTCTTTATTAAGGTGTAACTTCTTTTTAAAATTATCTCTCAGTTCTCTATCATTTTTTTCCTCTGAAATGGCACTTCCGGAATGACATTTAAAAAAGAACTTTCCAAGCAAAGCGTAACAAAGAACTCAGGACAGTCTGGGCTGACAGGGCAGAGTATTTTTCTTAGACAAAACGAATAGTCTTAATTATGTCTTTTCTGCCAACTCAATCTAAGTTCCCACCCTCCAGCCCCGCATCAAATCCTAAGACACCAAACAATAGCACTCCTTCCTTCCCACCTTTCTCCTATGAGGTCTGAAATCAGCTAGGGACTGCTGGAGGGCTTTGTTCCCAAGTTGACAGGCCTGGGTCCAGGTCCTCCAGTGATTCAGTGCAGAAGAGACCGGCAGGCCCCCTGCAGCCTCATTGTGGGCTTGTCATGAGCTGGATTGCAGATCTGTAACTGGCAACAGCCTGAAAACGAACCTGTTTGAAAAGACAGAGACTGTGATACCTCTCCTTTCTAGTCAGGGATTTCAATAACCTAGAAAACTCTGAGAAGAAGTTGGGCTCCAGTCAAAACCACTTATTAAACTGCGGGGATTATTTTAGGAGTGAGAGCGAGAGGCATCAACTACTCCACATTAAAAAAAAAAATCCTATGTCACCTATGTCATGCCATTTCCAAACCTAATGTTGTTTTGATTCGGAGAGGACATTTGAAAAATTAAAACCAACGAATAAACACGAAGTTGGCATTCTATACTTGAATGGCACAAGTATCAGCTGCTAGAAAAAGCAGTCTCCCAAGGAACAATTTCTGGTAGTCCGAAAGCTTCTAATGGAAATAAATATTTTATGGAAAAGCAAGCCAATGTTTTCAGTTAAAATTTCTTGGGCAGAATTCCAAATTCCCTTTTATTCAATTGTCCCTTCTAAAAGATGTAAAATCCCCCATCTTGAGCATTTATCAGGACACACAGCGTTCTGTTACTGGACGGTAGACACACTGTCTACTTCCGAACAGCTTTCTCCCTGTTATGGTTCTATGACTCTGGACACAACTTAGGGAGGAGCAAAACTCTGTGACTCTGGCCAAGCGACAGAACTTTGGCTAGGCTCGAAGGTCCTGTTAAAATTTAATGTGTCCCCAAACTTACAATTTTTTAAAAGATCAAAGACAAGTGTTATAGAAAACATGATTTTATGATTTTGATAAATATTAATTTTACTGGTGAATTAAAAAAACAACACATGTTATTTAAAATGTGGATGTGAGGTCCTTAATAGGTCATGAATGCTTGTATATAAGGTAGCTTGGTGCCTGAACTGGAGTCAAAGGAAGACAGAAGGCGTCACATGTATACCAATGCATGTACACACATATATACATGCACATATGCATAGACATGTTTGTGTACACACAGGCCAGAGGACAACCTTAAGTGTTTGGAGATAGAGTTTTCTTTCCATTGCTATAGCTCAGGTCCTTATGCTTGGTAGGCAAGCGTTTTACTATTCTCCAAACTGTGTCATCTCACATATCCTTTATTTCTTTTAAAACTTGATTAATTGTTGAGGCAGGGCCTTGCTCTGTGGCTATAGACGATCTGGTACTTGGTAGGCAGCCAGGGTGGCCTTGAACTTATGACATTTCTCCTGCCTCGGTCTCCCAAGTGCTAGTAATGTAGATGTGTGCTGCTGTGCCTGATTTCTCATTGTTGGATTCTCCTCCTTTCATTGTGCATTGGCAAATGTTTTTCTCTATTTGAGCTACTTAAAGAAAAACTATATATATATGTATATGTATATATATGTATATATATATTTACCAGTTCTTTGAGAGTTCCATATAACATGTTTTGATTATATTCTCCCCTCCTCTAATTCTTCCCACATCCACACTCCTTGCCCCACACACCCGACTAACTTTGTGTCCTTTTTAAAAACAGAACAAAACGAAACACCAATTCGTGCTGCAGAAATATTCTTAGATATTCTTCCACTTAGCAGGGGCTACATAGTCTTATAGAGAATTGTGCCTGCTCGTCCACATCTAACAATTGCAATAGCTCCCTGGCTTTGGGCGAGATTGTGTGCAACTCCCCTCTACATGTGGGATTTGGTCTGAATTGGACCCGTGAAGGTCTTGTGCACGCTTTTGCAGTTGCTGTGAGCTCATATATGCAGCTTCAATGGTGTCCAGAAATGTTACCTTGCAGGTATCTGTCTCTTTCACCTCTTTCTTTTACCTCCTCTGCAACGACTCCTAAGCTTGGTGCGGGGGACTGCGACATGTATGTTTCCTTTAGATTGACTATTCAATAGTCTCCTATTCATTGATTCCTGACCAGATGTGGGTGTCTGTACTAATTACCATCTACTTTCTCCAAGGAGGGTTAAGAGATGTATTGATCAAGGAGTGTAATGATGAGTCACTGGGAGGTGACTAAGTACCTCGATGGCTAGTTCTGTCACCTCAACACAAGTGAGGGTCATTTTGGAAGAGGGAATCTCAGCTGAGAAAATGTCCCAGTCAGATTAGCATGTGGGCAAGCCTGTGGTGCCACTGCTGCATTGGTGGTCCTGGATGCTATAAGAAGGCAGGCAAAGGAGGCCATAAAGACAAACCAGTAAGCAGCACCCCTCCTCCACAGCTTCTGTTTCAGTTCCTGCCTCCAGGTTCCTGCCCTGAGTTCCTGTCCTGATTTCCTTCAATGGTGGAAGATAATATGAAAGTGTGACTGATAATCTTTTCCCTTCACAAGTTGCCTTCAGTCATTTTTTAAAAAATAATATCAATAGAAACTAATTAAGATAAATACTGTGTCCATTTATCAAAATAGCAGCAGGAGATTCTTCCCTAATGTTCGTGAGTTGCCTAGCTGTAGCCTCTTGGTCTGATAATAGTGCCAGATATGGGTTTTCTCTTGTGGCCAGAACTTAAATCAATCAAAATGTGGTCAGTTGCTCCCATGGTGTTCGTGCCACACTATTAAAACACGAGGTGTCTCTTGCCAGACTGTCACTGGACAAATATGGGTGTTTCGTTGCTGTTTGCATTCAGGCCTCCTGTGAAACTTTCAGGCCTTTGTTCTGGTGACCTAGGTGAGTCGAGAAAATCCCGTTTCCCAGGCTCGACTCTGGGGAGACACGGCTTTCAGGGCTGAAAGTTTTTAATCATAGCAAGAGTTTGCAAGAAGCTAAAGCACCTAACGAATTCTCCCCAGGTGGCGAGACATCTTACAACCATGCCTAATGCTACATGACTCATCCATCACCTGCTCTTTATTCGAATGTTCGCTTACTGAACACCTGCAGAATGACAGGGAAGCTGCTTGAAGGAAAACAAACACGGGGCAGAGCCAACGCTAAAGCATTCATCACCCAAGGTGGGGGAAAGGTCACTTGTAACAGATGTTGGCAACGCCATGTGATGGGAACCATAGCTTCTACCAGGTATAGGCTGAGGTTGGGGCGTTTGGATGGAAGTGTGCCCACCAAATCCCCCATACCCCCTCTACCATCCCCAGCCATCACTGAAGCCAACTTAAGACTTTGTGACTTGTTATAGCCAATCGGTGGCATGAGAGACTAAAATCTGGGCTACAGCGTATACGAGCTTCGTCCATCCCTTTCTTCGTTCATGGTGGGGCAAGTGGAGACCGCTTCAGTTGACAAGGACACGAATGAAGGCAACCAAGCAGGATGCTCAGTGGTCTCCTTCCTGGCCTTAATTTCTGAGAAGCCACCGGGGACTTCTCTGTTCCGCATTTGTTACCAGAGTCATTTATTCTATCAAAACAGGCTTTGTAGTAAATCAGAAGACGCAAACTTGCCTAAGCAAGGGGTCTTGCGAGTGTTCCCTTCAACTGATGCAAGTGGAGGCAGACAGACAAGTCTGGAGAGGAAATCAGGGGCCAGCTCTCCTTGGGCTTGGGTCTGCCCTGCTAAAAATTGGGTTTTCTCTTGAGGCACTGGGGAGACACTGAAGAATTTTAATATCTTTTCCACCTTTGCACCTGGGGAAAAATTTACCAATATCTTTTGCAGAGCTCAGCTAATCTGACAGACTAAAGTCTGCTTTGGCTAATAAAAAAAGGGATCGATCTTCAGCCCTCTGCTTTAATGGTTCAAACGTGTAATGCTTTAACTGTTGCACAATCAGTTCGTAAGTGTCAGGCTCAGGCAGGTTACAGGGGAGCTGGTGAGGCAACCTGAGTGTTCTTCCAATCAGACACAGCATCAAATTCACGGGTCAGCCTACACATAGGGCAGGCTTGAGAAAGCCAAGGTACAGTTGCAGACAGATTTATAGACCTTTAAAACAACACTGAAGAAGCTCCACACAGTCTCGGGGTGTCCTCCTAGGTTCTAACGCATCACATAAAGACTGCATGGTTTGTACATATGACTCGTGATCTACAGAGGATGTCTTTCCATCCCAGGCTGTGGAAGAGAAAGAGGATCAGTTGTGAAGTGGTATTTTATCTTATATAAAGTGCATAACTTCTAGACACTTCTGATGAACGTTAGGGGGGCAAGAGTTATGAGTTACATCTGATTTATGACATCAAGGAAAATGCAACATGAGAAAGAGTCTGACGTGTTTGTTGGCCATAGCCAAGGGGACTGTTGTGAGTAGAGGGCTGGGAGGTATGACATGGTGCCCAGAGTACAAAACTTTGTGGCTCAAAATGTCAGTGGCGTCAGACACTGAACAACAGGGCTCTGATTTTCTTCTTCTCCCTTCTCTCCTAGATACATTATACCTTTTCCCTCAGTTTCAGGCCCATTTACAGCATGGATTCCAGTGGTGTTGTCAGACAGATCTCCTTCCTGAGTGACAAATAGTTACCTACCTACCTAAATATCACACATCTCAGAGGCTTCTCAAACTTAATTTTTCTAGAAGTTATTTAGCTTTTCATCTTAAATGAGCTTCCTTCTCCACTCCTCATTTTAGAAGTGAACACTGATCACCCAGTTGTGAGAACGAGGACTCGTAAGCCCTTTCTGAAACCAGCATTTCTACAAAGCACCTGCAGACATTTGGTTCCTAACTGACTTTCCAGTTCTGCTTCCAACAACCTCCAGACTCAGGCTACTTGTCTCCTGACTCCCAAGACTCCAATATGTGAATGTTGGAGAGATACACGATAGCCCTCTGGACCATTATTCATTCCTGAATGTGTTCCTTTCGTGCAGACGCATGCCTCCCCACTCTTTGCTTAATTAATCCGCCTTTGCATCCTGAAGGATTTGGGTTGAATGCGCTTCTGAAGGCAGGTAATTCTTGATGCCTCCTTGTGGGTTAAAGCTCTGACATTCATCACACCCTCAGCTTACAGGACGTCCTGCTTCCAGCCTCCGTTCAGCTGTTGAATGTTTTCCTCTTTCTCCTAGATTGTAAGCTGTAGAAAAACCTAAACCACACAGAAATTGCTCACCACCATATGCCTGCAGCCTGTGCAGTGGTCAGTAGATAAACTCCTAGCATTTATTAGACAGACGCAAAGAATTAGAAAATGCCACCCTCTGAGTGGTCTTTCGTCTACACTTTTAATGTCATGCTTTTCGAAAAGAGATATTCTTATCACTTTCTTCCGAGTGTTTCCAGATGGACAATGGTAGGCAGAGAGCCGTGGTGGGTGCTGGTGGGGTCTGCGTCAGCTACGTCGCTTTTTATACACAGCGATGAGTGATTTTCTGCTCCTCAGAAAGATCACTAATGACTACGTTGCCACAGACATTTATGGTGGCTTTTTTATTATTCCGCAAAGGTTATATCTTTGAATGCCAAGGTTCTTTCAAATAAAAGTTCATGAAAATTGCACATTCGGCTGCCATAAAGGCCAACGCAAACCACAGCGAGGAAGCGCACGCGCGTCCTCTTGCTTTTCCTTCGGTCGCATCGATTCGGTTTGAAGTGCACATTATATCACTGACAGGGAGAGACGGGTATAGGAAAACAACAATATTAATACATTCAAGTGACTTAGGACTTTATGCACACATACGGAGGCCGCAGAAGGTGGTTTCTTTTTGTGGGGGCTGGGGAGAGGTGAGGAAAGATTGGTGTGCGACGTACCTGCACAGCATTGTAGACGCGTCTTCACTCAGACTGGCAAAGTCAAGGAGAGCGGCCCACACCAGTCTTTCAACAGTGTCTACTGATCCATTAAACTTAAAATAGATTCATCTCCAGAGACAGTCAACTTCCCGGACACAGCAATTACCGTGAAAGATGGCAAGCCCAAGACATCCATTTAGTGGGAACCTACTGCCCCATGTAGCTCCCTCCATAATTCTCCCCCTGTGCACGCCTGAGTATCTATCTTGGCTATCTGTCTAGCCCATGTCCACTCCTTCTCCAGCCTAGAAAGGCAGAGAATTCAGGATTTCCGAGCCTTGCAAAGTGCTTCTCTGGAATGGAAGTGGAAGCAAGATACTTGAGAAATACGTAATCATGTTAAAAAGTTAAGAAAAGCCCTAAAATAAAATACAGTTTAGGTCAGATGTTTTCAACCTGTGGGTGAAACAGACTCCTTTGGGTGGAGGGGAGTGGTCTAATGACCCTTTCACAGGAGTCGCCTATAGGATAACCTACACATTTGACATCTGCCTTACAATTCATAACAGTAGCAGTATTTTAGTTATGAGGTGGCAACAAAATAATTTCATGCTGTTGGGGGGTGTCACCACAGCCTGAGGAACTGTATTAAGGGGTCACAGCATTAGGACGGTTGAGAACCACTGCTTTAGGTGATGAAGAGGGTCGACCTATGAATAATTACTTCAAAGATACCACAATGAGCTTAGTGCATGTAATGCCTATGCTCTTGAAGAATCAAAGCCAAGAAGCATGCTTATGTGTTTTAAAGTTTGTTTTATGAGAAGTGTGGCCTGTAACAAAATCCACTGGATTTGATGAGAGCTAAGGTAGGATTCATTTTCAAGTTGAAGACATCAAAGGAACTTTTATATACTACACAGAGAACAGTGAGCATGTGTAAATCCACTCGTTCTTAAAACTAATATCGATCGATAGATGCTTATGAGAGAAGTTATCTTCCAAAGATTTGGAAGATGAGACTGAAATAAAATACAGATAACCAGGTCCCATTCCCTCCCAAAAAAAAAAAAAAACAAGGCCCAGAAAGAAAGTACTTATTTTTCTGTCAGACCACGTTTGAGAGACGACTAAAGTGTAATGTTTTTCCCTGAGAGAAAGAAAAAATTTTCAACGTGCCTAATCTAGGTAGCAGTACTATCTCTGGAGTCTGGGGGAGGTTGGCTGCTCTTCAAAGCCGTTCAGTGCTGTGCGTGTTTGCATCAGACTTCGGGGTGGGAAGCGATCCTGGGATATGTCAGTTTGTGATTCCACAGGGCACTATTCAAGTCCCTTCCTTTATGGCTAACACTCCCAAATATGCATGGGCGGGCTGCAGTTCTCTGCTTGCCGTAAAAGGGCATGTACGCTTTGGTTCAATGTAATTTCGATCGCTAGACTTCATGAAAAGCCAGAGTATCCCAGAATTATATATGTGACTGTTGCAGTTAAATACGAGAGATGATCTGAGACCCTTCAACTATAAATTAAGGTGAGTGTCTGACATCCAAGTCTAAGGTTAAATAAAATAGCTTCTCTTCATTTTGATTCTCTCTTCTGATTCTGTATTTACAAGGCAAATTCTAGATTGTGACTACTAACTTTATGTTCTACCCTTGTGATGGACAGTTTTACGTCAACTTGACGTAGGCTAGAGTCGTCTGAGAGGAGGGAACCTCAGGTGAGAAAATGCCTCCGTAAGATCAGCCTGTATGCAAGTCTGTAGGACATTTTCTTAATTAATGATAGCCAGGGAAGGGCCCAGCACATTGTGGGTGGTGCTGTCCCTGGGATGGTGGTCCTGGGTTTTAGAAGAAAGCAGGCTGAGCGAGCCATAATGAGCAAGCCAGTAAGCAGCACCCCTCCATGGCCTCTGCATCAGCTCCTGCCTCCAGGTTTCCTCCCTGTTTGAGTTCATGTTCTGACTTCCTTTGATGATGAACTGCAATGTGAAAGTACAAGGCAGATAAACCTTTTCCTCCTTAAGTTACTTTTGGTCATGGTGTTTCTCATAGCAATAGAAATCGTAACTAAAACAATATCCAAATCTTTGATTTTTACTAGAGTTACAAATGTCATTTATATCTTATCACAATTTATTTGAATATTTTCTATCAACTTTTGACCTAGAATGGGTCAAATTCTCCTCAAGGTCACTCAAATATACTGACTTAAATGAGGAATATCTAATATAGATTCTTGTGTTTGAACATTTGGTCCCCAGTGTGTGGCGTTGGTTGTAGATCTTTTAAGGGGTAGATCTTTGTTGGAGGAACTATGTCACTGGGGGGTGGGGCTTTGAGGGTGTGCAGCTCCATCTCACTTCCTGTTCCCTCTCTTCGCTTCCTTTGTAGGAGTTCAGGTGTGATTAGCCAGCTTCCTGTTCTTGCTGCTATGCCATGTCTCCTTCTCCATGGTGTCCTCCATTTCTCTGGGACTAGAAGCCAAAACAGGCCCTTTCTTCTTTAAGTTTCTTTGCTCGTGGTGTTTTATTATAGCAACAGAAAAATAATTAATGTATCTGCGTACCATCTACGGCTAATCTCAACTCATAGAGCCGTGGTTACTGTTTAGATTAGGCTCTTTCCCAGTGGAAGGGGAAGCCCTGGGTCCTGCTAAGACTGAACCCCCAGTGAACTAGACTATGGGGGGAGGGCGGCAATGGGGGGAGGGTTGGGAGGGGAACACCCATAAGGAAGGGGAGGGGGGAGGGGGATGTTTGCCCGGAAACCGGGAAAGGGAATAACACTTGAAATGTATATAAGAAATACTCAAGTTAATAATAAAAAAAAAAAAAAAAAAGAAATGAGGATGTGGAAAAAAAAACCCACTCGGAACGTAAGAGAATCCATGTAAAAAAAAAAGATTAGGCTCTTTCTTGGTATGGATTGAATATTCCCCCAAAACAGCAGCATCGAAATGTAATTAGGTCAGGAAGGCTTTGTCCTCATGGATATATTAAAATTAAAATTAACTTGGGACTGAGCTTGTTATCGTAAGAAGCCACTATAAAGGGATACACGTGGCCTCCCCTCTTTCCTTTGGAGTTGCCGCTGCTCCCGTGTGGCACCTTCCCCACCTCACAGCACTGTGGTGGCCGAAAGTCCTCATCGGACTTAGCCCCTTCATCCCGGACTTTCCTGACTCCAGAACCAAGGGCTAAATAAAATATCATTCTACACAAACGACAGCCTTTTGTGACAGGAACACAAATGAGCTAAGGCACTCTTCAGTGTTTTTTGTATTTTGGTTTTTTTTTTTTTTTTTTTGACCAGTCTGCAGATGATCGCCTTAAAGTTGCCAGCTTCCTGGTCACAAAGCCTTGAACCTGGTGACTTGTACAAGGTTTGCCCACACACCTATGGATTATCATGAGATATTTGCTCTTCAATCTTAGTCTCCAGACATTGCTTCCCCATGGAGGAAAGTAGGTAGCTCCTGGAGAGAGTTACTGGCTCACTTCTATGCGGAAGAATACCTGAAATTTTGGTAACAGTCTGCAGAAGAAAGATTCCCTAGATTAGACCAGAGAGACCTCTCCTTTTTATTGATGAGTGTGTATGCTTATTGTGCCTTAGACATTCTGCATCTTTGGGTGGCTGAGTAAATATGATAGGAGAATGGCAAGACCCAGTTTTCTGTCTATGCTGCCCCTCAACCCACTCTGCAAGAAATGCCCAGAGCAATTCCCAAGCCCTAACTGTAGAACTAATTAGGACTGTCCCCTGGATGGAACTTTCCAGTGTGGATGGCTCTGAGCTGGGGTTTGTTTACCTGAAGGCTTTGGGAAGCTTTGTTTTACCAAAGCAGGAGCTTTTTCTGGGTCTCGCACTGTGATTTGTGTGGCCAGCTCTGAATATTAGAGAGCGCATTCACTCTCTGGTTCAATATCTGAGTCCTTTCTCTACGTGTGAGCACTGAATGCTAGCTGATTGAGGTCAGGGCACAATAAAGTGCTTGCAGTGTTTTGGGCCTCCTGATAACACCACAGGCATTGAGTTATTAATTGAAACTCCCAGTTGCCAATCACGAGACTTTTCTTGCAATGAAGATCTATATTTTGAATTCAGTCAGTGTGGGTAGAAAGTACGGAGGCACAGTGAAGGCCAGCAGGGTCTCTGTGGGCCCTACGTTCAGGTGTCAGGGGAACAAAGAGTGGCTGAAGGTAAGGGTGCCCTGAGGTGGATTCTGATGGGCGGGCGTCATCAGGAAAGAAGACAGAGATGAAGTGCCAAGAACATAGCTAGCATCGGGACGGAAGAATATGAGTGATGTGCAGATCTTAGAGGGAAGTTCAGGGTATGTGTTTGAGGAAGCAAAGCATAACCCAGCTCCTAAAGTACAAATCCAGGGAAGAAGACCATGGCCGGGCGGCCATGCCGAGCAGCTGGGGGCTGCCTGGGGGAGGGGGGCAGGGCTGAGACGAAGGGAAAGGAAGCTCTGTGAGTCTCAGGGAGGGAGGCCTTACACTCAGATAGACATCTTCAGTGGAGTCTGACAGGCAGGAACAGAAGTGAGTCATGGAGGAGAACGGTACAGGGGAGACATCCGTGGCTCTGCCTTAGGTGTGAGATTAGGAGCTATGAGTAGGAGGCTCCTGCGGGACTGCTGTTGGCTCGAGATGCACCGAGCCGGCTCCCACTTTTGACAAAACAGTGTGCAAAGCCCTCCGGTGTAAAATCCTCAAACATAAGAAATTTAAAATTAAATGTACCTTTTAAAAGCTATAAGCATGCCAAAGACCAAGGTAGGTCTCTCTCAGGCAAGGGGAGTCTCAGTGAAAAGCCAGTATAGAGTTGAGGTTGTTAATCTGCATAGCGTTGACCAGGAGGACCAGGAGAGCAGGACGTCAAGGGGTCTGCGGTGATTGAAGTCTTCCCTGCAAGATACGGAGAGTGAAATGGAGGAGTGACATATGATCTCTGTGTGTTTACATGTAGATCCTGTTCCTACTGAACATGGAAAACACCATGGCCAAAGAGACCTAGAAACTGCCGTAGCCACAACCTGATTGCAGATGAGACGCTCATGGCGGCTTCGGCTTCTGCCTGTGAGGGAGCGTCTCCTGCTATCACAGACGGCTGGGAGCTAAGGGATATAGCAAACAGTCAGAGCACTTTCCTCCTACCCATGAAGCCCAGGGTTCCATCCTCAGCCCCTCCCACCCCCACAAAACGAATCCAAAACAACTCAAACGAAGAAACCTTGACATTTTTGTGACATTTTCTCTATTCCCATCTTAGGGAAAAATGCAATTTGAAACTTAGACGTGTTTAATTTAAAGCTGCAGGTCAGAATGGTGCCCATGTTTTACTGGATAATATACAAACAGTCCCACTGTTGGAGGAGGAATGGGGCCTGAAGTGAACACACTTGCAAGTCGTATAGGAGGACTGAATACGTGGTTGCGACGTCTAATTTTACCAAAAATTCCAAGTCATTTGCTGTGACAAATGGCAAAGGCATCCTTGTGGCTTTTTTTTTTTTTTTTGTCATGAATTGCTTTTCTGTGAAAATCTGAATATAATTCCAGGGGCAGTTTCTACTGTCTTGACAACTCTGGTATTTAAACAGTCCTGTCTCCATTAAGGATTAGAGGGAACACCCTCTTAGATGCAGTACCAAAAATGTTTCAGCGTTTCCTGATGGGCCTGAGGCTTACATTAAAGTCGTGTTTATTGATTTTTAGTATCAAGTATAGATGATCACAGAGGGTGGTCTGTGAGGTAACAGTTGAGGTGGATATGGGGAAAAGGATGGACTCATGAAGCCAACTGGCCTGGTGGGCCATCCTTGATTAGAAGACAGGGCCCAGGGCCTGTTTCTTTAAAGCATTATTGTGATCTGGTCTTCCAAATTTTATTTGTTTGGTGACAGTGCTGTGAGTGGCTAGGCTACAGGCATGTGTTCACAATTCTAGATGTGGAAAGTATCTTCCTAAACAGTCTTTATTTTCATGCTAATTTTGAGTGGATCCTTGGGGTATTTGACTGTAATGCAGATGACCTGGTATGTGGTAAGGTTCTGGGCTTAGAAAAAGGGACTGTTTGATGTGACTGGCTTGTCAGCTAGCCAGACACATTTCCCTGGGCTTCACCTCATTAAAATCTACCAACCAAGACAAAAGTAAGACCCTTTCTGCTTGGAAGAATAGAGAGGTGTGTGTCATTTTAAGTCAAACCTCAAAGAAAACCACCCAGAGAAAGAAACCTGTGGTCAAGAAGACATATTCTTGACAAGAGACAATAGAGGGATAGAGACAGACTTGCCTAGCTAGTTAGTGGTAATCACAAATGACTCAAACAGGGAGTTTTGGAAGAAACAGCAATAGCTGATTTGTGTGTGTGTGTGTGTGTATGCGTGTGTGTGTCCATATGTCTGTGTGTGTCTCTCTTTCTCTGCATAGACCAGAGGTCAGCTTCAAGCACAGTTCTTCAAGGGCATACAATAGGATTTTTCTATTCTTTTAGACAGGATCTCTCACCGGCCTGGAGTTTGTGAGCGGTCTAGGTTGGCTGACCATCTCTAGTATTACAGATACCTAACCCCGTGCCTAGCCTAGCTTCTCATGTGGGTGCTGGCATCAAACTCAAGCCCTCATGTTTGCATCCCAGCCCAGAAGAAATTTGTTGTTGTTGTTTTCACAGTTTGGCCGTCACACTGCAAAGCCTGCATCGTCTAATTTAACTTCCAAAACAGATACACAAGGTAGGCTTTAAAAACAGTCAACACTGGGGCGTTAGGACGGACCTGTAGATGAGTGAGCTGGCCAGAACTCTTCCCTTTCAAGAAGGAAAGCCTTTAAGCACACATGGGCTCTTCCTGCAAGGGGCCTGCTTTCTTGTTCTTTGGGCTTTGGTGTTGTGAACAGTTAATCGACCATTTTGCAAACACTGCCCTGTTACTGTCACCACCTACTTGACAGAGATGATTTAATGCAGAAAGACGTTTCTCTCCTCCTGAGTTTTGGTCCATCCATGTGGAGGGGGGTAAAGATGGTCTTCCCAGTGGTGGGAACATGTGGCTACGGCTCCTTACATCACAGGCAGCAGACAGAAGAGGCAGGTTAGGCTATAACCGTCAAGACAAAAGTGTGGTGGCCTATCACATCCAGCGAAGGCTAACCTTCCAAAAGCCTTCCAAAATACTGTCACCAGCTGGGGACCAAGTGTAAAAACAAGTGAGTCTGCAGGGGAGGTTTTATAACCAAACCATGACAATCACCAAAAAACAAAACAAAACAAAAGCAAAACCCAATAAACAAAGGAAAATGAAAAACAACAACAAAAAAGGTAAGAGGTAGACATATTTCTTAAGCACTTTTTCTTTAAGGAAGATTTTAACTATAATCTATGCCTTTAAACATGGTAATAAAAATTTTCCCACTCTATAATCCTTTATGTAAGTGGCAATTATAATATATATATATATATATATATATATATGTAAGTTGTCCTTAATTTTAGGGAAAGAAAAGACACTAGAGTCTTCATGCTGGAGAAAAGCAAGCCAGTTTATTGCACCAAATGGAAAAGACATCAAGAGACCCAGGTCTGTAAAGAGCTGCAAATGGTATCAGGCGTTTAACTGGTTTCCATGTGGTCAGTCCCCAGCTTGGCTTCTCATGGAGCAGAAGCTGATCTTCCCAGAGGGTGGTGGAGATGGGGGGCGGGGGGTGCATCTGTCATCTGTCATTCCTAAGTTTCTTCTGGAGTGGAAAGGTCCTGGGTGTCTTAGTGATTCTCATCTGTTGTCACTTTCAGTTTACACAGCAAGTAAGGTTTCAGGTCACACACACACACACACACACACACACACACACACACACACACACACACACACACCCGCCATTAGGTCCTGCATCCTAGGGGACAGGAGGTCAGCACGGCTCAGAGTCTGATGTCATGAGGAGGCACCTGCCCTCCTCCTTACCAGTCCACAGTCTTTCAGGCAATGACGTGTGGGAAGCCAGGCTGGGGACTTTCATTGCTGTTTAAGTAGTCAAACATTTGCAGGCAGCATCCTTGTAAGGGCTCTCAGAAGCCCATTGCATCTTCATGTGGAGAGTGATTTAGAGTAATTAAATATAGTAGTCAGTGGGACAGAAAGCGGAAAATTGCATAGAATAAATTAAATACCTTTTCCCACTTGGAAAAGGAAACAGACACCTTTGGTGATCTGGAGCAGTCTTTTCAAGAAGAGACAATTAACTCCTTTTCTATCTGTTTCTCAGAAAAAGCTCTTTAATGACACGGTCCCCTGCCTTGCAACTCAGCACATAGCGTTTTGTCAATCATTCGATCTACTGACAGATGTTTGAATTTGCAGAACAAACTTTAAGAAAGCTACAAACCAGGTGTTCTTAATATTGTTATTTTGAGGGGCAGGGGGGAAACGTTTGTTTCCACCCTATCATAGATGAAACTGTAGTCTGGAGCTGAAGGCTGAGCTGGAGCGCCGGCCTGGAAAAGGATCCCAAATCAAGCTGGTGTTCTGCCAGTGAAAGGAAACCACCCTAAATTTGGACTTTCTGGAAATTCAGATATCGAGTTGACTTTCCGACGACTTCAGGGTTATTCTGAGTAAGCGAAATCTGAGTGTGTGGTCATAGGAGAAGGAAAAGCTCATCACTCAGGGCTGGGAAGACAGGAGGTGACTGACTTAGGAGTCACAAACAAGCCCACCCCTTTTCATCTCCAGTCCCACCTGCTCTCCCTGTGGTCCCCTAGGGTAAAGCAAAGGACTCACCCAGCCTTCCTTACTCATCTGTTTCCTGACAGGCAAGGGGTAGGTGGAGGAAACCTAAAATCTCAACTGTGGCTTTAAAACAGATCAAAAAGTTCACACGCTTTTAGTGAGCACATCAATCTCAGGTACGGCTAGCTCCATTCCCGATTCTACTTGTAAATTGTGCCACCGTCCTCTCCTCTCCCTCAAAAACACCCGTGAAGTGCACCTTAACTAAATTTCTCTTGTCAAAACACAGGGTAGCTGGAGGCAACGGACCTCAGTCCGGGCAACGTCTCGCCTTAATCTGAACTCATTTCTAGCCCACAATACAGAAAACCCGAAGGGGGTGGGGGGTGGGAACAAAAGGAAACCCCACAAGCAAACACACAGAAAAGAAGCCAGTCTTCATTGCTTCTGTTCATCTTCGCTGTATAACATGAGGCCTCAAGAAAGCTGCCTTTTAATGTAGATAATTACATTTAGAAAGCAAAGTGGGTCAACTCAACCGTTCCGATGGGTGGGTTTTCAGCATGTTGGAGTAGACTAGGTGATATCGCACTAGGAACAAGCCCAGACATGTTACTGGCTTCATATAACAAACTCGATGTCCCTCTTGGGTGTGTGTGTTCTCCTATATCCCAGGTGAGGAGCCTAGCGAGCTCCGCACTCAGGGGAAAACAATCTCTTTTGAGCTTGGACATGCATCTCCATTCAGAGGCTGCTT
This sequence comes from Rattus norvegicus, assembly GCF_021556685.1. NCBI lineage: Eukaryota > Metazoa > Chordata > Mammalia > Rodentia > Muridae > Rattus > Rattus norvegicus. The sequence continues at coordinate 88,988,018 of NC_141549.1, forward strand.
AGAAGTGGACGGACTCCTTTTCGCTAAGCAGACATGGTCTCCAGGTGTTTTCGTTTTCCTTTATTACACCATAGAGGAATAAAAAAGTATAGAAGTATTGATTTGTGCATGGCAACTTCATTTATCTAACAGAACCCTGTTGCAGTAACCTCTCCAACCCGAATCGGCCCGTACAAAGAAAACGCAACTCAATTAATATGAAAACAATCTAGCGTCTAGATTGGGCAGATCCATCCTACACTGTCCTATTCCTCGCTCCCAAATCCCCCATCACTTGCACCTTTTATTTGCCATGTCTCCAGTTTCTCCTTCTCCCTTCTTCCTCTCTCCCCGCTTCTTTCCCCCTGCCCAAATCTCGAGCTCTTGTCTTTATTTTACAAATTAAATGGGAGTTTCTGATAAGGTCACCTGAGTCCTGAGTACGTGACTAGGCAGCCATCCTTGGGGGAGCAGAATTAGCATCAAAATAGAGAGAACTCCAAGGCAAACCACATCAGAACCCCAACAGCAGTAGGGTATTGGGATATTTAGATAAAACGGAAGATGGGAAATCTGAAAAGGCATTCATAGTCTGACGCAGTTCTGTTAGTTTGTTCTTGGGGAATGTTCACAACCTCCATTCATTTCTTCAATTTGTCAACTTGGTTAAAAGCATGTGCAGGGCTCCAGGGCCAGGGCTGCTCAGCCTTTGGTAAAGCACTTCTACCACCATGTAAGCATCCCTAGCACGTGGGACACGGTGTTGAGGGAGCAGCAATCATGTTTGTAGAGAAAGGTAAGTTAAAAATGAACACATTGCATTAGAAAATGGACTCTGCTTTTCCGCAGGTCTCCCATTGGGCTGCAGTGCTGGAGGTGGCTTTTCCTCTTTTCAAGATTGAGGAAGGTTCATTTTGTATAACTGTTGCCAAAAAGCCATCGTGGCAGGGGGGCTCTCTCTCAGCTCCACGAATTGAGCTCAGCCTCACAGAGATGGCAGGACAGCTCTGCCTGCCACGTTGTCTATTTTTGTTTCACTAACTACGTTCTATAAAGACACATCATAATTGCAGCGTAACAGCAGCTTTATGCTCCAACATAATGATTAAAGAATATCAATAATGCAGGCCCCAAGCAGAGCACAGACAGGACCGTTTCCTTCTCAGGCTGGAGGAAGCCAGAAGGAGCCATCGATGAAGCCTACGGTCCATCAGCCTCGAAATCAATAGTACGAGCCGCTGCACACACAGCACAACCCATTCAAACCATCCTGGCCTTTTTACTGTCTCCAGGAGTGGGGATCCATCTTCCCAAATAGACTTTGATTTTAGAACATTTTTTTGGGTACCAGACAACAACAAGAAAAACCCCGTTTGCTCTACTGCTTGCAGTAGAGCAACAGTCATGAAGAAGTTGGGCATTTGAAGTTTATTTTCTTGGTATGGAGCGAACCACAGAATAGATAAAAACCGGTTTATGGCTTACATCTGGTCGGATCGTAAAACATAAGGCCGTACAGTCAAGAATGTGCAGCTGTGAGTACTGTAAACCCTGACTCAGGATAGCAACCTTGATAAGCACAGGGCTTGGGGCGAGGCAGCTCCCTCTCGCCTCCTTGGGTATTTACGACGTGCAGACATTGGAACAAGGGGGCTTACTAATTAATCATGTTGTTATTGTCTTTTGTTTGGAGCATTTTATTATATACTGGATAGAGCTATTGCGCTCCCCCCCCCCCCCCCGCAAAATGTTCACACTTTAATATACATGCGTGTCAGGATTCTCTTTCTTATTAGGGTACTTTCATTTTTAATCATGTGTATGTGTATGTCTGGGTATGTGCACATCAGTGCAAGTTTCCAGAACATTGGATTCCCCACAGATCTAGAGCTAGAGTTAACGGTAGTTGTGAGGCTTGCATTGTGGGATACTGAGAGTCAAACTTGGGTCCTTTGCAAGAGTAGTACAGGCTCCTAGCCACTGGCCATGACTCCAGCCCCATATGCCCAGATTCTTCATAGCTGGTTTCTAGAGAAATTTGATGTTTTTCCAAGGCCTGGGAAAATTTTAAGCTGAATATTTTCATACCTGGAAGAGGGTTATTATGTCAGTGAATGCGGTACACGATATTTGAGGTATTGCTGTGAAGAAGCTGAGGTGATCAAAAGGCTACAACAGTTCAGTAGAAAGTGCCGGGAACACAACACAGGTCCCGGGGAAACAGACAGGTACCTGTGCTCAGCTCTATCCCCCACCCACCTGCCCCCCTCAAGGCACCTTGCAAGTTGTCCGTGGAGATGGCCCTTCACTGCGGACTGTGCTCATATTTCACTGCCCCACTGGCCCCCAGATGGTGGGGTCTGTCTGGCATCCTTACTTGTTCCTGGAACGGGAGCGCCGTTGACTGGTCTTCGGGAAACCCCGTGTGCGAAGCTGTGCCGCTGTATGAGACCTTACGCTTCAGTGTGACAGTAATTGCCTCCATCGTGAGCTGTGCCATCCCTCTGCTCATGTCCATGGCCTTCCTCACCTGCTGCCTCCTCAAGTGCGTACAGAGGAGTGAGAAGCGGCGTGCTGACAGGATGACACAGCTGTGGTACCAGCTGAGAGGTGAGGACCTAGAGAGACAGTACAAGCTGCCTCCTTGACCCTCAAGGGACACAATCACAATAAAAGCAGCAGTGTCCATGATGGCAGTGGTGGCAAGCCAGGGATTCAGCACAGCGAGGTCCATGACAAACACAGCTTTACCACAGACCTCGGCGACATCAGAGAGCAGTCTGGGGTGACCGGCAATGTGGACTTTCAGGATGGGAACTCCGAGCCCTGGTGGCTCCTCCAGCTCTCCATGCACCTACGTGATGGTCCACGTAATGAAAACTGCAGGCTGGCTCCTGGAAATCCCATGAGGCCCGAAGTGTACCTTCCAGGGTGACCCCCCACTAGCTAGAGGCCTGCAACTTAACATTTGCTTAGCTAGATATGGGCCAGGGCAGTCACCTCCAGGTATAGGGGCCTTTGGGAGCCTAGCTGACTTTAAAGGCTGGGACCCCAGCAGGGAACAGTCTGTCTTGGAGGAGATCTCTGTGGTTGTTACAGGACTTGCTCATTGAACTACTACTAGGGTGAGGTCCAACAGAAGTCACCTCAACCAGCGTTCTTTGAGAGAGACTGACTGCATTTAAAGCAGATAAAGTTTTGCGTAGTAGAATATGAAATATCAATAAAGTAATTTTAGCAATAAAAACAAAAGAAGATCACATCTTTACTTCTGAAAAGTTATTTCCTACATCACCAATAACCAACCACTGATTATTTATTTATCAGACATGCTTCTAGTCTGCAAAATAAAAACACAGTATCTGCACAGCATAAAACTGTACTGTATACTAACCTTTATTTCTCTTATTGAGAAAGGGTCTTGCGTAGCCCAGGTTGTCCTTGAACTCATAGCTTAGCTTGTCCTTGAACTCTTGATCATCTTGCATTCATCTCCCACATGCTGGGACGACAGTGTGTGCCACTACACACAGCTTATCCTAGCCTGAGTTTTTAAGAACCATCTTTCCTTTGGGGTAAATGGTGGAAGCAGGAGTGGGGAGGGTCTTAAGTAGCCATGGCCTATGATTCATGGAAGGAAATACCTGGTCTGATGGCCACCATCTTGCTTCTTGGAAGTTTGGGGTATGTTGGATATGGAAATTAGTCAACCTTCTCGAATCCCTCTGACCCACCAAGGTGAGAGGAGACCATCGGGCTGTGTTAAGGCACAGATCTGGGGATGTGTTGGTGATGGGGCAAAGGGACATGCGGAACAGCATGGGATGGAAAGAGAGTGACCGATGTAGTAGGTACAAAAGTGTATGTAGACACCGTGACATTGAGTCCATTGGAGAAAGAATGTGTAGGGGATGGGGGGAGATGAGATAAAGGAGATTATGAACAGATATGCTATTAGTTGGAAGATGGTCCAGGAAGGCCAGTAAGACTGACCACTTGAGCAATGATTTTGAGACAGCAAAGGATAGAGCTATGTAGACACCTCTAGGAGAACGGCCTAGCTGGAGGTACAATGGGTATAAAACCCTCCAAGTGAGTGTGTGACTGACTGACTGTGGACAGGAAGAGAGTTGATGTGAGTGAAGTATGAATGTAGTAGCCACCTGTTCAAAGAAAGGTCAGGTTGACCAGTCTGCAAAGAGTGAAGGGTCTCACAGGCATCACAGTCATCATAAGCATTTGAGTGTTTGTTCTCAGTGGTGTGAAAGGCCATTGATGAATTTTGCCTCAGTGATGTGAAACCACTTAGATTCTGAAGATGTCCTTTGGGTTGTTGAGTTACAGAGACTCACGGGTTAAAAATAGGCAAGTTATCTGGCTGCTAAGGCAGGAGTCTGTGGGAAAGAGGGGGATGACTGGGGCCAGGGTAAGGTTCTGGGAGCTGGGGGCATTTTGGGGTTTTGATATATTTCGAAGATAGAACAATAAGATTTTCTGCTCAATTGAATGAGAGAGAGAGAGAGAGAGAGAGAGAGAGAGAGAGAGAGAGAGAGAGAGGAAGAGGAGAGATCAAAAGTGCCCTGTTGACTTCTTACCTGGAGGGAGGAGATGGATGTCGTGACCAGTGATTAAGGTCTGGGTGATTGTTTCCAGGTCTTGACATCTTATTCAAGAACACCTCACTAACTCTAACTAGGGCAGAACTGCTTACTTTGGAACAAACTCCAGGGGAGACAGTAGAACACAGAGACAGAAATTGTGTGTGGATCAGTGGTAGAGTGCTTATCTTGTATGCGTGAGGCCCTGGATTCAGAATTGGAAAACAAACAAGAAAAACAGAACAAAACAAAACAAAACAAAAAAGAAACACAAAAACAAAAACAAAAACAATACCACAAAATGCATCAAAGGCAGGGAAGGCAACTCAGTCAATAAGCTATTTGCTGTGCAAACATGAAGACTCAGTTCGCTTTTCAGGACCCACATTTAAAAAGTCAGGTGTGGGTAGCTCACATGTGTAATCCCAGTGTTGAAGAGTGTCCTTAGGTAGATACCCGGGGCCACTGGCTAGGCAAACAGGGTATGTGGTGAGCTTCAGGATAGTGAGAGACCCTGTCTCGCCAAGCAGAGTGGTTGACCACCAAGGTTGTTCTCTGACCTCCACACACTTGTCCATATAACACACACATATATAACCCATATACGCCTTAGCATGTACACACAATACCACATACAATTGATAAATGGTTTGCTAGCCATCTAGGATCACTACCGAAACATTTTTCCTTAAGTGCGTTTCAAAGATGAAATATTAGTAGTTTTCATAAATCATTTAAAAGGGGTCCTCACGTATAACAAGTGTGCATGAGCTGTAAGTGGACATGGTGCCCATGGTTCTAAGTTAGTACTTCAGGGATTCTTCTGTAGGTGAGCATACTAGCACTCTACGAGCCTTCAGAGGAAGTTAACTACCCGTTTGGGACTTCTTTGCCAATTTGTACCCATTCATCCAAATCCTTGCTGGTTAGAAACAATCTGAGGGATTTGTCAGAGGCAAACCAAGATGTTTTCTTAGTAGAAGCGTAAAGTTAGAGAAGGGTTGTTGTTTGTACCTGTTCGGATCTCTTATCTTAAATCTGTGTGGGTTTATGAGGGCAAGGCCACACCTTGGTGATGTGGACCAGTGTGGGGCAGTTGGGATGAAGAATGGAATGGAAATCCCACCTAGGGGGGAAAAATGGAGCAGCAGGGCTGTTCCTGAAGACTCTGAAGAATGTTTAAAAACATCAGAAGAAAGATAAAGTTCACATTCCTCGATAGAAGAGGGATAACATTCCTGACGTCTAAAATGACTGGGAATTGCCAGAAGGCAGTGCAGGCTTCCAGAACAGCAGGTACTCATGGCCAATAGGAACTTCTGTCAGAACCCCAGGCTTGCCTTCCAAGGCTAGTGCCTCTATCACTGTGGAGAACGCAGCACACCCTGGGTGGTAACTGTCAGGGACTGCCATCAAATAAGACAGTAATTCTACAGAAACAGAAAAGGAGGGAGTGGTGTCCCTTTGGGCACAATAAGGTCAAAGTCCCAGATTCTTTTCCTGCAGGAAGGAAACCTCCCCAAAGTGAGGCCCCCCCCCCCCATGCTCATCACAGAAAGCCGCTGGGTTTGTCCTCCCCTGGCCAGTGTTCACAGCCCTAAACATTCAAGAGGTTGAGTGAGCTTTACAAGAGTCGGTGAGACCTGCTTCTGGCGGTTTTATTAGCTATTGTGATCACGTGGCTTAATGAAACAGAAGGCAAAACCGTGACTTCAGAATGTCAGAAAGTGGTTGTTCTCATGAGATGAGAGAACATTTTGGACAATAGAAAAGGACAACAGCGAATGCCTGAGCTGGCATTAGAAGATTCCACACAGAAGACATGGAAGATGTATATAATCTGAGGAGGACCAGCCATTCAACTGCAGTTCCTGGTGCTCTGTTTAAAAACAAATGAACCCTGAAATGTGTGTGGTACTGGGAGCTGAATGTGTGCCCTCTAAACACACACTGAAATACCAGCCTCGGTACCTCGGCATGGAGTCGTATCCAAAGATGGAGATTAGGGCAAGAGGTAATTAAATTAAAATACGGTTGTAGTTAACCAATATGGCTTCTGTTCATTGACAAAGACAAAAGAAACCCCAGCAACATTCACACACAGAGAAAAGGACCTGGTTGAGAGGCGGCAGCAAGGGGGCAGGCATCTGTAGGCCAAGGAGAAGGGCCTCAGAAGAAACCAATTTTGCCGCTACACTGATCCGCACACCCAGTTGAACTGGAAGAAAATTAATTTCTACTCTTTTAATTCCTGTTCCCTCAGATATTTGTTATAGCAGCCAAATGAACAAGGCAGAGTGCCAGCTGTAAAACCCAACTCGCCAGTCCAGTGAACAAGTAAGTTTACGTGCTAAATGTCCTAATTAAGTATATCCAAAACTACGCAGAGCGGCATGCACCCACAATCCTATCACTTAGAAGCTGAGGCAACAGAATGCCAAGTTCCAGACAAGGATTGCCTACCTTTAGGAGACCGTGTCTAAAAAAAAAAAAAAAAAAAAAAAAAAAAAAGGAAACCCAAAAAGACAGATGTGGTGGCCGATATTCATAAACTGAAGTTGAGGCAGGAGGATTACCACAAGTCCAGGCTAGCTTAGGTTATACAGTGAGACCCAGTTTCAAACAAGACAGAACAAAGCAAAATATCAGACAAATGGATCTAGTTCTTATCTGTTGTGCTCAGTTAGTTCAGATTTGCGTTGATAAATTTCCCATCAGTTGGTGTTTCCTCCAGCCTGGAAAGCAGCTGCTAAGTCCAAGACTCTCATAGTCTTTTGCAGGCTTTGTGTTAAAGACTATGCATCATATGTTGACATATGATATGTGGATGTACTCATGTATCAGGACAGAGGGGTGGAAGGTAGAGGAGTTAGTTGCTGATCTGCTGCTCAAGCATCAGTAATAAATGACATTGGATTTCAGAACCCTCCCTCATTCTCCACAGTAGGGCACTGGCCAGCCATATTGCTTTACGGAACAGGAAGAACTACTCGGGGAGATGAGATCATTTTGGTTGAGATGATTAAAAGATTTGGGTTCTTTCCAGCTTCTGGCTATTATAAGTAAGGCTGCTATGAACATAGTGGAGCATATGTCTTTGTTATATGTTGAGGCATCTTTTGGGTATATGAGTGGATACAGAAAATGTGGTACATCTACACAATGGAATATTACTCAGCTATCAAAAACAATGACTTTATGAAATTCATAGGCAAATGGATGGGACTAAGCCACTACCCAAAGACTATACATGGACTGACCCTGGACTCTGACCTCACAGGTAGCAATGAATAGCCTAGTAAGAGCACCAGTGGAAGGGGAAGCCCTTGGTTCTGCCAGACTGAACCCCCAGTGAACGTGATTGTTGGGGGGAGGGCGGTAATGGGGGGAGGATGGGGAGGGGAACACCCATAGAGAAGGGGAGGGAGAGGGGTTGGGGGATGTTGGCCCGGAAACTGGGAAAGGGAATAACAATTGAAATGTAATTAAGAAATACCCAAGTTAATAAAGAAAAAAAAAATAAAGATTTGTGGACTCCTGGCGTATCTGAATGTAAGATTTGAAGTCATGAAGATGGCACAGGCTGGGTAGAGTGGCTTTGTTGGACCAGGGGCCTCATGATCTGTGCTGCTGGGGTTCACAGGTCCTCCTTGGAGTGACTGCCTAGGGACTCCAGTCTGGCTCCTGCTACCTTCTCTTTGTACTTCGAAATGGACTGTACTGTCTTCATGAAGGATGGGTTTGGTCACCTCTCTGCCAAGTTTAGTCCAATTTCCCTGAGAGCTCAGGTGAGGCTGCAGCGTCTCTGGTGAAATCCTTGTTTAATAAATCATAAACACTACCCTTAAATACACCCAGGTTCCTGATATCACAGTTCTGTAAACCAGAAGCCTTACCCAGCCCTACTGTATTCAAATCAAGATGTCATCTGGGACATGGTCTTCTGGGGGGTAGGAAGAGCGGGGGACAATCTCTTTATTTTCTTTCCTACATCTAGAAGTCTCCAACTTCTCCAGCCCTTGTCCACTCGCTCCATCTGGCTAGTAGGAGCAGGGAAGGCCTTCATTCAGACCATTGGCTCCATTCCCACTGCACCCACACGCACAGCACGGTCTCAGGCTCCTGTAATATTCGTGTTCTCTCTTCTACAAAGTTCCCTGGGCCTTAGGTTTAGTGGTTGTGTTATAGATGTCCAATTTTGGGCTGGGACCTCATGGTCCCTTATTCTCTGATTTTTGACCAGTTGTAGATCTTTTAAATATCCCGTCTGTTGCAAAAAGAAGTTTCTTTGATGAGGTATGAGGGCTACACTTATGATGGGTATAAGGAAGTATTAGGACGCAGTTGGAAACCATCTTTCTTTAGTACTATGGCAATAGAACGTTCTCTCCCAGGCCCTGTCACCTCTCCAGCTGTAGGCTCATGGGTAGTTTTACAGTACTGGGTATGAGTTCCTTCTAATTGATAAGGCAGGCTTTACAACCAGTTAGACAGCTTTTGGTTGTCCTCAAGATGCAGGTGCCACGATTACGCCACTGGTGATATCTTGCTGAACCTGTCATTGCTCTGGTTTTCAGGCCATGCAGATGGGCAGGACCATAGATAACCTTTGGTATCTTGCATAGCACCTTCTGACACTGTAAAGAATTAGCCTTCAGGGAGGAGGCTTCTAGGTCAATACTAGCTCGATTCCCTCAAGTCCCGTGACCAACGCATATGCCGTCTCTGGCAATAGAGTCACTTTCATGCTCTGGCAGGCAACCAAGAGCAATGGCAAAAGTCTATACTATTTTGGGGGACGGGGGTGAGCATCTGTTGAACTTCCGCCCCACAACCAACAACCGGAAGGGGAATAATCTCTGGTTGACGTTGAGGTTTTGGTAAGATAGCCTATGGTTTCTGGAAGGATTAAATTACTGTGCGGGTTACCTGCTTTAAAATTATATGTGTATGTTCATGTATATTATTACATATTACTAGTGTATTTTAAAGCAAGCTTATAAAATAATAGGTTTCCCCATGGTTTCTCCAATATCCCTAGTGTTATTTAAGCCTCTACCTCCCTTCCTCTGTATTACCCTCATGCCTTACCCCTTCCCAGTTTAGTGTTCCCCACTTTCTGCCTTCATAGCTTCTGCCTCATTTTTAAGGCCATTATGGCCACATCCGGCTTATCCAGCAAAATCTGTTTTATAGACACTCCTATGCTATTGGTATTTTCTCTTTCTTTCTGTCTGTCTTTCTTTCTTCCTTCCTTCTTTCCTTCCTTCCTTCCTTCCTTCCTTCCTTCCTCCCTCCCTCCCTTCCTTCCTTCCTTTCTTCTTTCCTTCCTTCCTTCCTTCCTGCCTCCCTCCCTCCCTCTCTCTCTTTCTTTCAAAGATTTGCTTACTTTATGAGTACACTGTTGCTGTCCTCAGACACACCAGAAGAAGGCATCAGATCCCATTACAGATGGTTGTGAGCCACCATGTGGTTATTGGGAATTGAACTCAGGACTTCTGGAAGAGCAGTCAGTGCTCTTAACCTCTAAGCCATCTCTCCAGCCTCTCCTATTGGTATTTTCATACTTCACTCCCCTTTGTGTACAGGAGTGGAGGGTTATTGTGTGTACACTGTGGAGGGACATGGTTCTATCTGTCTAGAAATATATGTCATCTGTATTCTCCTACCTGACCTCAGTGCTCCCCTTCCTGCCTTGCTTTCCCCTCCCCCTCCCTCTATTTATGAGAATTGTGTACAAGCTCTCCTGGTTAGTCCGTGGTTATTTTTGTTTTTTGATATTTAATTTTTGTCAACCTGATTTACAGTAGTGTCATCTGGAAAGAGAAACTCTTAATTGAGAAAACACCTATAGGAGATTGGTCTACAGGTGAGTCCTAAGGAGGATATTCTTTATTAGTGATTGATGGAGGAAGGCAGGTTCTCTTAGGTGGTGTGAAAAAGTAAACAGAGCGCCAGGAAGGCGCTCTCCCCCACAGCCTCTCTTCAGTTCCTATGTCCAGATTCCAGATGTTCTTGTGTTCCAGCCTTGGTTTCCCCCCCAGGGACAGAACGATTAAGCCAAACAAACCCTTTCCTCCCCACACTGCTTTGTTGCTTTGGGTTCGTGTTTTACCGCAGCAACCGAGAGGTGAACTAGGCACATGGGTAAGCTGACTAGGACGCCTGTGCACAGTGCATTTTGATATCTTTCCCCTAACTTCTCTCAGGTTCACACTTAACCCCTCACCCCTCCTCCCCAGTTTATATCTTAAAAATAAAAAAGCAACTTGTCCAATTCGTGTTGCCCTTACACCCATGAGTGCAGAGCTGACACCCCCTGACCTAGCTCCTTAACTGGGGGTGGGCTGGGCATGTGGCCCCTCTCCCATTCTTTTGGTAGTTTAGACATAGACTGTCCTTGTGTAGCCCAGAATGGCTTCAAACTCATGATTCTCCTCCTTCTACCCCCTGACTGCTAGGAACAAGAGGCAGCTGTTCCACTGTCCTTGGTTATACAGGGTCTGACACGGACTCCACTAAAATCATTTTAAAAACATCTAATGGATTTTTTAATCATATAATCTCTCATTATTACTTCATCTGTCATTCCTTTCATTATAATGTTGGCGTTTTTTTAGACTTATTTACTTTAAGTATATGAGTACACTGTCATTGTCTCAGACACACCAGTAGAGGGCATCAGATGCCATTACAGATTGTTGTGAGCCACCATGTGGTTGCCGAGAATTGAACTCAAGACTTTGAGAAAAGTGGTCAGTGCCTTTAACTGCTAAGCCATCTCTCCAGCCCCTGAGAAAAGCAGTCAGTGCCCTTAACCACTGAGTCATCTCTCCAGCCCCTGTAATTTTGTTTTAAAACAGAGTCTCAAGCAGTATAACAGTTTAGACTGACCTCGAACATGCCATTTCCAGAGTGTTGGGATTATAGATGTGTGCCACTAAAATATGTATAGGGATGAACTACTGCATGCCTAAAATGCATGCATTTCTGGGGACCAAACCCAAGGACCAAGTATGTTAGGTGGGCAGTTGCCGTTAGAGTTGCCATTAGTTCACATTCGATGTGTTGATACGGTGTTAAACGGTAAAAAATGTTTCCTAAGTTACCTGCAAAATTCTGAACACTGAGATTTATGAACGAGTCCTTAATGCACTGCAGGGAAGGCAGGATCTGGAAATGCTGTGCAGAGACCACTGAGGAAAATGGGAGACAGGGTGGTTGGAATGAGAATCAGTCCCATAAGCTCATATATTCGCATGTTTGGCCCTCAGTTGGTCAAACTATTTGGAAGGATTTGGGGATGTGTCCTTGTTGGAGGAGGCATGCCACTGGTGGTCAGATTTGAAGCCCAGCCATTCCCAGTTACTGCCCTACCCCACACCCCCATGCTTGTGAGTGTGACGTGAGCTCTCAGCTATTGCTCCAGTGCCACACCATCCCTACCTGCCTGTGCCATGTTCCCAGCCACAATGGTCATAGACTATGACCTTTGGAGCTGTCAGCCACGACAAACTCTTTATAAGTTGCCTTGGTCACGATGCCTCTTCACAGCAATAGAAAAACGGATAAGACATATGTGTCTCCAGTATCTCACCTAGACTCACTGTACGGCACTGGGGTTTTTGAACGGGTCACCTGAGATATGTTACGTTGACCGGGTGGGCCTCGAACTTGCAACAACCTCTTACATTCACCTTCTGAGTGCTAGTGTAGGTGTGTGCTACAATGCCAACTCAGTAGCTTGACTTTTTAAAATAATATTCTTAGCAACAACGAAGTGAAATTACCTGACTATGGGTTTCTAGGTTGTGGGCAGGTGCAGGTGTGTCACCATGCAGATCAACCCTAACCCTGAGTTCCTCTCCAGGCATTTGAGGACCAGCTGCTGCCACCAGGGAATGACAGGGCTGATATCCTCACTGCCACAATGCACCCTGGGTTCTGTGTATGCTCTGTGTACCTTCTGTTCACTGGGCCCTTCTGTTCTTTACTTTGCTGATTCTAAAGTAACAGTCAGGAGTACCACTGATCAGTAAGACTTTGATTCATGTACACAAGTAAAGCCATGTTGCTGTAAAATTATAAAAGATGGTTTTCTTTTACCCCCACTTGTTCTGTCACCGCGGTACCCCAAGATACCTGGTAGATATCTTGCCAGAAGCACACATCCCAACTCTGTGGCGGCATGGACTAGCCGCTGCACACTCTCTTTACATGAAGGAACACACAACACAATAACCTCTGATCCAATTGATAAGATGTAATTGCCCACCTAAACATACAAAGCCCTGTACACATCTGTCCCTTAAGAACATTCATAACAACCTGTAAATACACAGAGCAGAATCTTAATGTCAGGCTCCATGTTCTCTCCTCAGCTACCCTCTGGTCTCCTCCTGTCTCCTCTTCCTTGCTGTTCCAGTCTCCTCCTCTTCCCTCAAACTTTTCTCCCGCCCATCCTTCCTTCTCGTCCAATGACAGGCCTCCTGTATGACATCATCCCACAAAGCTCTCCTAGGTCAGTCCCTGAAATGATGTTGGTCCTCTGTCAGTCCTCACCTGGCAGTTTCTGTGCAGGGCTCTGCCCTTCTATCTACAACCTGCAGTTGCCCAAGCAGAGCAATAATTTCCTTACCAACTCGCCAGCTGTTTAGAAGCCCTGAACATCAGGCATTCAGAAGCCCCCAAAGACTCAAAATGACCCTGGATCTGAAGCTTCCCAAATGGCTCACCAGCTCTGCAGCGGCTCTGGCTTTATTGTTACACCGTCTGCCCATGTTCTCTTCTGATGATGTCATGCTCACCTCAGCTGCGTTGCTATTCAGTATTGGCGCGTTACCTCTGTCATGGGGTGTTTCATATTCACTGCTACTTCAGAATCCCACAAAGATACATCATTATTCAAATCGTATAGGTGATCATCTCTCAAGATAAAGTTTTTTCAAGGGTGCACAGTTAGCTGATGAGCTATGCTAACCTGTAGATTGAACCCATTGACCTCACGTTTGCACACACTTCAGGGCGCGTAGATAGATTGGTGAGGGATGAAAGGTAGCTTTAGAGAGGGAGAAAATCATTCAGGGAGAATAAATGACAACTTAAAGAAATAGTCTTTGAAATGGTAGCTTGATTTTCACTTCTCAAATGCAAATCCTGTCTTACCTCTTTTAACTTCCTCTCTACTTTTCTGAACATGCCAAACTTCCCACTGTCTCAAGATCTTTGCAAAAGACACAAACAAAAATGCTGGTGTAGTTTTCACCTCAAAGGGTAACAGACAACTTGTTATTTAGCCAACGTTAAGTGTCACAGCCCTGGGAATATAGGTTTAGACTTCTTCCAAACACATGTTCCAATGTGAGGATGGCTTTAGGAAGTTTTCATAGGTATATAACAAAAGAGAGCAAACCGGGACATTGTTCAAATACCTCGGTGGAGACATCAGCAAGGTAGGTTATAGCCAAGTAGGGGACTGGCTGCCACAGGGTGGGGTATTATCAGTTGATGTGCTTAGCTTTGGAGTTGGGGGATGTCATTTGCTAAGTCAATATACTTCCAAAGATTGAAGGTCACACGGTTGCTATGTGGACACTTAGCAACACAAAAGTGTTGTGCAGTGGATATCCTTTGGATCCACCAAAGATAGAAGATAATCCACCAAGACAATTTGACACTTGATCCACAGCATTCCAACACTCTACAATCAGGGTGTTCTAATCAGTCTGCCTTCCGGATGATTTCTGGAAGTTTCAGTTCCTAGCTACCAAACAGAAGGAGATGTAGGGTGCATGGTACTCATGTCAGGCTGGTGGCCTTGCTCAGCAGCTAGGAGCCCTCAACACTCTCCCAAAGGTCGCAGGTTCAATTTCCAGCACTGGCACGGCAGCTCATAACCATCTGTGACTCCAATTCCAGGGGGATCTGACACCTTCTGATCTTCTGATGACCACATGCATGTGATTGCAGGCAAAAGACTTATACGAGTAAAACGGATAAACCTACAAGGATACAGTTTTCTTTTAAATTTTTTATTGAAAAGAACTTTATATATTCCGATCCCAATTTTCTCCTTCCCCAAGTCCTCCCCAGGTCTCCACCCACCAAAGTCTACACCCTTTCTTTAAAAAAAACAAAACAAAACTAGAAGCACACACACTCAAAAAGCCCACACAAAAACATAAAAATAGAAACCTAAATACAGGAGTGAAAGACCATTAAGAGAAGCATGCCCAAACAAAGATGTGTGTGATAAACTGTGTATAAAACCACCACTGAGTTAGTTCTGTGTCAGCCAACCACACCTGGGCATGGGGCCTACCCTGAAGTACGGTTGACACCACTCCACAAGACTCCATGAGACGAGACTCCACGAGACTCCACGAGGCTCCACGAGACTCCACGAGACTCCATGAGAGAAAATTCATTTTTCCTTTGCAGATAACTTCCTGGTCAGGGGTAGGGGTCTGCGCCCACCCCTCCCAGTGCTTGGAACCTCTCTGGCTCGATCCTGTGCAGGCCCCGTGCACGCTGTCACAGACTCCGTGTGCCCCGCTCCTGTCTTGCTTGGAGGACACTGTTTCCTTGAAGAACAGTGTTTCCTTGGAGGATGTCATCCATCATCTCTGACTCCCACCATTTTTCTGCCTCTTCTTTATCACAGCTCCCGGAGCCCAAGGGAAGGGGTTTGATGGGGACATACCACTTAGGCTGAGTGCTCCAAAATTTTTCACTCTTTGCCCACTGCCCAGCTGTGGGCCTCCGTATTAATTCCTATATACGACAAAGAGAAGCTTCCGTGGTGATGGCTGAGTGAGACTCTGATCTATGGGTATCTCAACATGTCCTCAGGAGTCATTTTATTACCTTGTTCTGTCAGTAGACAATATCATGTGCTTTTCCCCTCCTCCCTGCCCAGGCCCATGGCCTACCCCAGTCTCAGGTTCTCCGTCATCCAAGCAGTGTGTTAGACGTACCTCTAGAATGATTTACAAGGATGGTTTTACTGACATCTGAGAGGTCTTGGACTTTTCCCCTTCCTCCAAGTCCAAGGGGAACAGTACCGCTCCATTGGTCCTGAGGACAGACAGGTGGATGTTGTCCCCATTTCTTTGCCACAAGTTGCTGCTGTGGTGCTGTTGGCCGCGAGGTTCTCAGGTCTCAGCAGCAGGCTGTCGTTGTCTTGGAGAAGAATCTGGTACGGGTGGAAGTGATCAGGAGTCTAAGGACCTGTGGACCACTAGCACCCTCCCAGGGAAATTGAGAGCCGATGGATCCTCTGAAGCCTCTCAGCACACACTCCCTCACCTTCAAAGAAGGCTTCAGCTTTGATTTTGCAAATGAGAGGTAGAAGAGTCAGAAGTTTCCCTCTATGCTGTCAACACTACCTTCACAAAAAGGGTCGGTTGGTCCAGATGTTTATTGTCTTTTAAGGCCGGCTTCCTGAAAATAACCGACAGAAATGGAGAAAATACAAAGTTGTCACCAGCTCTCTTATAATATTCTGAAGCAGGTGGACTTCTTAAGAAAATAAAAATACATGTATATGTGATATGCACACCTTCAAAACACTGCAGCCCCGAGCCAAGGGAGAGGGTGAATTGAGAGCACATGGGGCCTTTCCGTGCATTTACCCTTCCCCGTCACCGATTCACTAATTGCTAGGAAGTCGGGGACGCAAACCAGATCAATGCACCGCTCCTCCCAGCCCAGGCGACAAGACCCAGCTTATCAATAAACCACTGCAAAGCACACGAGGAAAACAATGAAATGCAGATCTGACAAATTAGCCTGGAGCTCTGCGCACAGTGGGATCACTCTAGGCATTTAGTCCTGCCACTTGCCCAGATGAAATCCTACTGGGAGTTACTGCTGCTTTAGCGTTTGGCTGGCAGGGACTCATGAAAGGAACTCACCGAAGGCACAGAATTTGCAGCCCTCGCTTTCAAAGCAGCGGTTTGAAAAATAAATTTGTGTGTTAAACATTAAGATGAAGTTTAATACCCACTTGTTAGAAACCTTTGAAGAGAGAAAATAGGATACTTTGTTCTGGGACAGATCACTGGCTTGAATTTGACATCACTTTTATCAGATTTCCTTTGAAAGATGTTTCTGACTTAACACTTGACCCCTCATAGAAGATAAAAGTCCTATATCCTATTGACAAAAATGTGTGTTTGTGCAAATGAAATACACCCTTTAATCACACACACACACACACACACACACACACACACACACACACACACAAATAGAGCTCAGTGGCTTGAAAAGTCTACGATTTAAAGCAAAGTTTAAATACTCAAGCTTCTGCCCTACACTGATAAATGGGTCTCTAAGTCCAACATACAGGTGTGACCTGTGTACATAACTTACATTGCCGTTTCTTTATCGACATTTTCAGTCTGACACACTAGTCCTGAATGTGAGTGAATGTTTAGCTGTTGGGGAGCAAGGAAACCAGGACAGAACCGCACTAGGTGTATCCATGTCATTAAAAACAAACAAAACAAAACAAATAAAGACAAAAACAACACCAGAAAAAGACATTGCGTCTTAAAGAAGATGCTGCAGTTAAGAAGATGCAGTTTTAAAATTACTGGTGTCTGGCTTTCCCCTCAGAGAGTATAATACATAGGTTTGTTGTATGGTGCAGAGCCACAGGAAGTTTGAAAATATTCTAAATGATTCTTACCCGGTAGTGACACTGAAGATTAGTGTGCGTAAGTTGTACGTGCTGTCTGTGTAAGCACAGCATTCCTCAGATTTGGATAATCACACGTTTAAGAACACTACACTCTAGCTACAGCTTACACTTACTTCTCAAGCTTTTGGGAGCCACCAACACCATCGGGAAGGGTTCTGGGTGGGCGTTGTTTGTGCACGCCCTGTGGGGGCACACTCGAGATAGCGTGTGTGGAGGTTAGCGGACAGCGTCCGGTGTTGATGCTCACCCTCACCTTGTCTGCTGCAGGGTGTCTCTGTCTTCACTGATGCCTACCAGGTTAGCTGGCCCACAAGGTTCTGGCGATTCTCTCACCTTAGCTTCCTGTCCCCCAATGGGGATGCACAGAGATTAAGGACAGAGTGCCATTACTACTACACAGTGACCAAAACTCAGAGCTTTCCGTTTACACAATCATGCCCTTTATTAGAGCTCCCCAAGACATAGTGAAATTGTCTCATTATTGAAGTTCGAACTTTTCAGAATAATTTCTTTTTGTAATACCGAGCTATAAAGACTTACTTAGGAGGATTCTAGTTTTAATGAAAACTACCACATAGAAATGTTTCAGGAACTGCGTGGCATGTCTACTGTAGTCATCTGTTAGATTTTTTTTTTTTTTTTGATTTGAGGAACTCATGTATGTTGGTATTCTGTCTAAGCTCCACCCCCACAGCTACCTGGGAACGGCCAAGTATGCTCCGCCCCACAGTTGCCAGGCAACTGTGCCTGACACTATAAAAGGGGCTGCTTGCCCCTCCTCTTCCTCTTACTTCTCTCTTACTCCCCTCTTACCCTCTCTTACTCTTTGTTCTTCTCTGTTCTTTCCCTCTTCCCTTCCATGTGCCCATGGCTGACCGCCTTTCTCCTCCTCTACTCTTCCTCTCTTTTTAAACCTCTCCACGTGGAACCATGTTGTCTTGGTGTGTTCTGTCCAGGAATGGGCAGAGATTCGAAACCCTAACAATGTATATTTGGAAAAATCTGTGTGGCTACCATACAAAACCCAAGATATTTTACTAGATACTATTTGGTCAACATTTTGTGAATGTCACTAAGTATAACAATATTATTCCTAGGGCTGAAGTAAATAACTAGGTTTTTTTAAAAAAATGACCCGCTTTAAGGAAACATTAAGAAGTAACAGCATAAATGTTATTCTTATATAATAAAAACATGAAGTTGTTGACATTTGAGGAATATTGTTTTTCCCTTTATTCAGACTTCATTTAGGCTTTATCCAGATAGTGTGGTTTTTAACACTAATTAGAATGTTGCCAAATGATTTATGTGAGTGATTCATTACTACTGGGGAAGAGTTAGAATTTCTTTTTGAATTGTGTGTGTATGTGTGTGTGTGTGTGTGTGTGTGTGTGTGTGTGTGTATGTGTGTCTCTGTGCATGTGTATGTTTTGCACAATTGTGTGCATGTAGATATGTATGTGTCACACATATGTGTTGTATAATACTCTTTTCATTTCTTTTTTTATATTATTTTTATTATTTTTATTTATTTGAGTACACACTAGCTGTCTTCAGACACACCAGAAGAAGGCATCAGATCCCATTACAGATTGTTGTGAGCCACCATGTGGTTGCTGGGAATTGAACTCGGGTCCTCTGGAAGAGCAGTCAGTGCTCTTAACCTCTGAGCCATCTCTCCAGCCCCTCTTTTCATTTCTTAAGGTTATGTTATAAGAAGTTTTACAAAGTGGCCGTAATTCATCACAGATCTTTCTTTTTTTAATGAAAATGATTTCAGTGAAAACAGAGCAGATTTTTATTGTTTTTCTCTCTCTCTCTCTTTCAAATAAGGGAAGAGGTTTTGCTTTGTAATCAAGACAATATATTCCTTTAAAGGAGGATTTCTTGACATTTATAGTGCTGGCGACAAGGTCATAATTTCCATCATAATGAGATGCTGTTTAATAATGCATGGTCCCTAATGCAGAACGCAGCGCCCAGGCCAGCACGATGAGTGCACAGTGAGTATTTGCGTTGAGTTTGGAGGGACTCTGAGGCGGTCACATGTGAACTAAGCAGTTCCAGCAGCCATTAGTGTGAGTGTGTGTGTCGTAAGTTAAGGCTCTCCACACTGTGTTTTAATAGATTGAGATGTTTGAGCCTGGAATTCTGGTTTTTCTGTTTTTCCTTCAGGGATCAGTGACTGTGAGTAACAGCAGCAGTGGCTTGCATGACTTTATAACAGCCAGGACTGGGAGTAAGGAGGCAGGAGGACTGGATTTGGGTTTGGGAAATACTTGGATTTTTTTCTTCTTCATATTTTGAATAATGTCACATGCAAAGGCTTTGCCACTGTTGTAAGAAAAAAGATCACATGCGTATGTTTGTATATGCAGTGTATGTGTCTGAACGCCAGCTAGCTTTGCTTTCTAACCGGTTTATCATCTGGTGTTTTTAGTGAGTTTTTTAAACCATTTTTGTCTCTTCTATTTGATGTACCTTTTATTATTTCGAATGCTCCTAACATAAACATGTTTAACATATCGCATTTTGGATTCCCAACAATGGTCTGGACAAATTAAAAACCCAATAGAATGGGGGAGAGATGGCCTAGCAGTTAGGAACCCAGGTTGGGTTCCCAGCACCCTGGTTGGGTGTCTCACAGCAACCTGTGAATCAAGTTCCAGAGATCTGACCTCTCATGGCCTCATTAGGCAAAGCGACATCGAGCATGAGGTGCATTTATACCCATGCCGAGCTACGTGCACATAAAACTTTTAAAAACTGAATCTTGAAATGATAGAAAATAGTATATACATGCAGTAGAACTGCACTGTTCCTACCAAGTGTGGGAAGGAAAGAAAAACAAATGTTAGTTTCCTCATGATGGTGTGTGGGCCTGCGTGCTTGTGTCTTATGCCGGGTGTAACCCTGTGGACACTGCTGTCAAACGCTTTCACACTCTACAGTCTGAGTATCGGACTACTGTTAAATATCATGAAAAACAGAATTTGCTATTTTTCAGGCAGAAAAATCAAGTCATCCTTGTGAATGTTTAAATACATTCAAACTTACAGCTACCTTTGTGTGGATATAGACACTGAGATTTAGTCACTTGCCTTTAAATATTTGTGTGACGTAGAGAAAGTGATGTATGTAGACTTAGGAGATGGACCAAAGTGCCTGCTGCATAGGGGTGAGAACGTGTCTTTGGATTCTTAGAACCCATGTGCAATCCAGACACCCTGTTTATATCTCTCAGCTTTCGCTGGATTAGAGGCGGGAGGTTCTTTATAGCTCACTGACTGGCTAGTCTGAGGCCTAGTCTCACACAGTAAGGTAGAATTAAATAGAGGACACGTACATTGAAATCTGTACACACACACACACATACACACACACACGCATACAAGCATATACACATGCACACATGTAGCCATATACACTTTCTCATATTTAAATAGAAGTGTAGCCTGGCTGGTACAACCACTCTGGAAATGAGTCTCAATTTTCTTTCCACAGAAAATTGGACATACTTACTACCTGAGGACCCAGCTATACCATTCCTGATCATATACACTGCACAGAGAGTGTGCACACTGCACAGAGGGTGGGTGCACCACACAGAGGGAAGGCACACTGCATAGAGGGTGGCTGCACTACACAGAGGGTGGGCACACTGCACAGAGGGTGGGCGCACTGCACAGAGGGTGGGCGCACTGCACAGAGGGTGGGCGCACCGCACAGAGGGTGGGCGCACTGCACAGAGGGTGGGCACACTGCGGGGATTTTGGTGTGCATTTATTTGCTCTCTCAGCGGAGTAACTGCTAACTGTGGCTGTGAAGTGGTGTATTCCCAGTACTCTAACTGAACGCTTCCTCTTTCTATAATGTGAGTGGTGTGTGGGTCCCAGTTTAAGGCAGCCTGAGTAATTGTGGTCGACCTCCTACTTGTGAGCTTCAGATGGTCATGATCACCGCGCCACCGCTATGACTGCATGGCTCCCCATTCTCACATCTCTGAGGGACTTACATGTTCAGTGGATTTGGCGAAACCGCCCTCGTCTCTCCCACCAAAACCGTACTTTGATGTTTGCTGGTTTCACAATGATAATGAATCATGGGCGGCCAGTGATGCTGCAAACTCTCCATCTCAACCTATCAGAGTCTCTCTTAATGACTGTTACTGTGAGGTCAGCAACACACAGCGGCAGGGAGGAATGAGCGAGCCTTATGGGGACCAAATGTCTTTTTTGTGTGGGTTTCTTCATGGATTACTGAATAGTCCCAATCCGGCATTGTCTAGGTGTTTCCAGCGGAAAGGAATAGATATGTTACTTTTCCAGCGTCCCTTTGTTACTTTCTTACTGATTTCCTTCCCTCCCTCCCTCCCTCCCTCCCTCCCTCCCTCCCTCCCTCCCTCCCTCCCTCCCTCCCTCCCTTCTTTCTTCCTTCCTTCCTTTCTTTCTTTCTTTCTTTCTTTCTTTCTTTCTTTCTTTCTTTCTTCCTTCCTTCCTTCCTTTCTCTCTCTCTCTCTCTCTCTCTCTCGCTCTCTCTCTCTTTCTTTCTTTCTTTCTTTCTTTCTTTCTTTCTTTCTTTCTTTCTTTCTTTCTTCTAGGTTTAATTCGTTTGTCTCAGATCCGTCATTTTCTTCCTGGGGATTGGAAGAGTGGTTACTCTTAGGCCCCTCTGTCCCCCCCTCCTCCTCCATGGAGCACAGGCCCTTTTCTGCTATGGAGAGGGCAGAACAAAAACTCACAGCTGCTGCCATTTTTTTTTTTTTTTGATGTTTCCCGTAGCTCACGGTAACAACTTTTCTTTTTTTTCTACCCACCCTGAGACGTTAAAGACATTAAAGCAGGGCTTGAATGTAAACAGCATCGTGTACCTGCTTCCTACTTCCGCTGGTCTCATCCTCTGTCTGGAAATAGCCTTGGGCTCTTTTAATTAAGTTACTGACTTCCAGGAAATAACCGGAGGTCATGGTCATCCCTGCAACTCTGGAAACTTATAGAAGGAAACACAAGTCAATTGCTTCTGGGAGTTGAAGTTAATTTGATTTATGCTCAGCTCCAGATAAAAGAGGAGGAGTGTAGTGTTATAGGTCTGTAAGCCCAGCACTTCAGAGGCCAGTGCAGGGGGATGTTTCAAGTCTGAGGCCAGCCTGAGCTACCAGGGACCCTGCCTCGAAAGGCCAGAGCAAACAAGAGAGGGGAAGGAGTATTTGTTCTTTAAGTCCACTCTCATTGCTATAAATGGAATGTTCGCTGAGCTGCACAGAAAATTGGCACACAGAAGCAAATGTACCAACTTCAGACTTGATTTATTTAAGAAGTTTCGTTCTCTGTTAACTATAGTTATATATGAAATTTCTTACAGGGATATTAAATTTTTCTGGGAGAATAATTCTTGAGACTGCTCTGAGGCTCAGCAAGGCTGCTGGGCTGTTGGGCAAATGTTTCGTTTGCCAGGATCAGGACACTAAGGCTCCTTAGAAGGAAAGAAGACAGGTGAACGAACAGAAGCATCCCTGTTGGCATTTCTTCTAGGCTGCACCCCACTTCTAGAACTCTGCTTCTAGTTACCCGGCATCAGCTGGGTGTGCCTGACTCACTACAAAAGGGGCTGCTCGCCCCTCCTCTCTCTCTTGCCCTTCTTTCTCCTTTCCTCTCTTCCCTCTCTGTCCCTCCGTCCCCCTCCACGTGTTCATGGCCAGCTTCTGCTATTCTTCCCCCCCCCCCCGTCTCTGTCTGTCTCTGCCTTTCTCTGTCTTTACCACCCCCTCAACTCCCCTCCCCAGGTGTGCCTGACTCGCTATAAAAGAGGGCTGCTTGCCCCCTCCTCTCTCTCTTGCTCTTGCTCTCTTCTCTTCTCCTCTTGCTCCCTTACCCTCTTTCCCCTCTCCTCTTCCTCCCTCTCTCCCCATTCCTCTCTCCCCTCTCTCCACATGCTCATGGCCAGCCTGTATCCCTACCCCTTCTGCCTTTCTCTGTCTCTACTACCCCCTCCACTCCCCTCCCCATGCCCTAAATAAACTCTATAAGTATACCTCTATACTAAACCTATACTATACCGTCAGAGGCACTCTCTTCCCCCACACCATACTGTGCTTCCACCAAACATATCCCTGGCTTCTTTTTCTTTATAGTAGCATCTCAGACACTCATAGCTCATTGGAGAAAAGGGACTCTCACTTTAACACTCGGGGCATCTGAGGCCTGCATTTTAAGATCCCCATAGCCTGGACAGTGTCAGGGATGCCAGGCCCAGGGGGAGGCCTTCTGCATTTTTCTTTTCCACATGACCAGACCCTGCACATAACTCTTCTTCAATCGCTCCATTTGGAACAACCGTGTCTGCTGATGCCTACCTGGTGAGGTCACACAATTGAGGCCC
This sequence comes from Rattus norvegicus, assembly GCF_021556685.1. Taxonomy (NCBI): domain Eukaryota; kingdom Metazoa; phylum Chordata; class Mammalia; order Rodentia; family Muridae; genus Rattus; species Rattus norvegicus. The sequence goes on from NC_141549.1 coordinate 89,011,679, forward strand.
TTTGCTGAGGCAGAAATGGCAGAAGGCCTACAGGGAAGGCTTTGCTCATCTTCCCTGGGTCCAACGCTTCATAGCTCCTTAGGTCCCGGGCTGGATGGTGCAAGCCTTTGCCACTCACGGTGGGGAGTATTAATTTTCCTGATCGTACCAGGGGACTCCAAGGATGAAGGGCATTCTCAGGAATCCTTTCAACTTCATCTGGTCTATCTCAGGACAAAGGGCCCTGTGGGCTCACTACCCACCAGTGATGTCTTGTGTATCATCTTAAGACAGCAAGCCCACGAATAACAAGTATATCTTTGCAGATGGTGCTTCCCTGTACCCAATCTTCGGTCTCTGTGGGGACCTTAGCACGGCACATTTTTAGAGTGAAACTTTTCTAGCTAAAGGTATATTCCCCCCAACCCCCATGTTCCTCTAATGGTATTTCCAACTAAGTAATATTATAATTGCGAACATAAATTATGAACTTCGTGTTTATCTGTATTTTATTTGCCATATATCAGCATCAAAAGAACTGTTATTGGTGGTGGAAAGTCCCATTAACTGCAAGTGTGGTGGCAGGCACCATTAATTCCAGCACGTAGAAAATAGAGGCAGGTAAATTTCTGTGAGGCCAAGGCCAGCCTGGTCTGCATGGAGGTTTTCAAGCTAACTAGGCTACAAGGTAAGACTTTGTCATTAAAAAAAAATTCATTAGTGATTTTTATCAAGATAGAAAGGGTGTGGCTGACAAAATGGCTCAGTGGTGACCCGAGTTTGATTCCTCCAAATCCATACCTAAAAGGCAGAGGTGACAGGATGCATCTGCAGGGATGTGGAGACAGGAGGATCACTAAGAAGCTTGTAGGCCTGCAGCCTGGAATAGCCATCGAAGGAGAATGACAGAGAAAGAGAACCTGCCCCCGTGATGTGGAAGGAGAACGCTAGTGCCTTAAAGTTGACCTCTGACCTCCACACATGTGTCATGGTGTGACCAAGCCTGTGCTCTCGTAAGCATTGCATTCTGCACATGATACAACATTAAAAAAAATCGTAACGAAATTTAATAATACCTAGGACCAAAATGCATTTCTCACATGGACAGAGCTAGACTGAGCCATCCATATTCAAAGCATCTTGCCGCAAGCGTTCTGGTCTATTTCCCTGAAATAGCTCAGTGTGAATTTATAAGATGGGCAACAGAGATGACTCAGTTGATCGAATGTCTGCCCTGCAAGCTTGATGACCTGACTTCAATCCATAGAACCCACAGGTAAAGCCTGGTATGGTGGTACATCCCTGTAATGCAACACAGGAGAGGTAGATGTAAATGAATCCCCAGGGCGCACACACACACACACACACACACACACACACACACACGCAAGCACAGCACACACACAGGCATACACACACATACACATGTTCACAAATGCACACAGTCACATACATAAATGCACACACATACACATGCATACTCACACACACACACATGCATGCACACATGTACACACACATACACACAGGCATACACACACATACACAAGTTCACAAATGCACACAGTCACACACATAAATGCACATACATGCACACGCTCACACGTAAACACACACACACATATACATGTACACATACACAAAATACATACACAGGTGCACATGCATGTATACACACACACACACACACACACACCCTTTCACCTTCATGCACTCTTCCATCTTTTATCTGCACACACACACATACACCTGCACACATAAGTACACTTGCACTCACATGTACCTGCCCACACTTGTGCACTTGCTCATACACACACACACACACACACAAGCATGCACAGGCATACATACATGTACACATGTTCACAAATGCACACAGTCACACACATAAATGCATACACACACACACACGCATGCACGGGCATACAGACAGGTACACATGTTCACAAATGCACACAGTCACACACATAAATGCATACACACACACACACACGCATGCATGGGCATACAGACAGGTACACATGTTCGCAAATGCACACAGTCATACACATAAATGCACACACACACACTCACACACACACTCACACAGATTATTAAGACAGTGTAACTCTTCTGTAAGTCAAATTTTCCCTTGAGTCAAAGAATTATGTTTTTTAGTATTAAGAAAGAGCAGGGGTTATAGAGAGTTTGGGTCTCCAAGGGAAACAGACAATGGAGGAGTGACTTTTATGATTGGGGAACAATGACCTATGATCCTGCCACACACTTAGAGATTACAGTGGACAATACAAAAGCCCCCTTCCATCCCCTCCCCCTGGTATTCCAGTAATACCTTCTCCAGGCTTTGTCAGTGGGCACAGCCACTTCACTGCCTGCTGTTTTCTTCCTGTTGATTCTTGATCTAGTTTCCGGTGCTTTGCTGGAGTCTGCCATTCACCTGGAGGTGCAACCTGGCCAGAGCCTTCCCTGATTGAAACTGCTCCCTCTGCTCTAGGAAACAGTGAAAAGTCCATCCGATTGCACCTGTGTGCTTCAGGATTGCCATCTGGCCTGAGATATATAGTACATTCTCATTTTGCCAGGAGGTTGGCTCCACAGGGGAATTGGTCTCCGGATAAAATGATAGCCTCAGTTCTTGTAGGTTTCAAGGAAATGCTGATGTAGATCTAACGTGCCCTCCAGAGACAGGGCCTTGGAGATACTGGAATTAGCTCAGATTTATTGGGTTCGCTTTGAAAAGGCTTTTTTTTTTTTTTGGAAATAAAATTGTGATTTGCACGTCTGGAAAAATCTATTTTGCTCATTTTCATAAGTTCTGGAAACCCCATTTGGCTGGTTGGACGGAGTAAAGCTCTGGTTCTCACGTTCAGTGGCTGAGCTGGAGCAATGCTTTTTCCTAGAAAGAAGAGCAGACATGCTACCTGGCTCATTTTCCCTACACGAATTGTATATTGATTTATATTTTACCGAAACTTTGGCCCATCTAGTAAGTGTAAGTTTCTCAGACAAGATGTTAATCTGTATTTAATGTGTGCATCATAAGGTTAAATCTGGCATGAAAGGCGACAGAGATTACCCCAGTCCTCTGCCTCGCTGCTTCAGGAGAGAGCGGGCACACAAATCTAATTTTATAAGGGAATCAGTGGAAGAATTGATGTAATAGAATGGATGTAATAGAACAAGGCATTTAAAATTTGCATGCTCAGGTGAATAATGAGTACTTAGAAATTATCTCTGGACACCGGAAGAGGCACGTTTGCGGAAATACCAACCACTGCTTTTCTCTCTCTCCCCGATAGCCATGACTCAGGTTATTAACTTTGCCATTTTCAATTTGATTTTTACTATTAAAGTCGCTTCACTCCAATTATATTTTATTGTGGATGTTGCAAATGGATGCAAGCATCCGTGAGTTTGGATATATGTGAAATGCACGAGAGAGAAGAGGAAGAAGAAAGGAGAGGGAAACCCTGAACTAGAATTGGTAAGAAGGAAGGGAGAAGGATAACAAGAGACACAGAGACAGGCTGAGAAATACATACTGAGAGATAGACACACATACACACAAACTGACACAGACACACAATACACACACACAGACACACACAGATATACACACACACAAACACAGATACACACAATCATCGGATACAGACACACAGATACACACTAGATACACACATATAGACACACAGATACACACACACAGATACACAAACACAGACACAGAGATACACTGACACACAGATACACACACACTGACACACAGACACACAGAGACACAAACAGATACACACACACACACACACAGAGAGAGAGAGAGAGAGAGAGAGAGAGAGAGAGAGAGAGAGAGAGAACTCACAATGTTACCATTGGAGAAACAGAACTCCATGTACACTCTAGTATTCTGGGAAGAAGTCTGGACACAGGCTGACATATAACTTAACCGAATGTACATTTTCATAAATTAGAATTTTGATCAGAAAAATTCCCAAAGGCTCATGCTGCCAGCTTGGTTGCTAGTGAGGAGGCTTTGGGAGGAGACTACTGGCAGCTCGGATCTCACTCAGGAGGTGGGAGGTGATTGGATCCTGAGGGTTTGGATCACAGTGCTTGGTTAGTCCTTTGGTGGACTCATAAACTGATGCTGTTCTCAGGAGAAAGAGGCCTGGCTGGAGCAAATCGGTCTCTGGGCACCTGCTCAGAAAGGTATAGCTTGTCCATGGTTTGCCGATGGCTTGCCGATGACTAATGGCCATGGAGGTGAGCAGCCTTCTGCTTTGCTGTTGCTCTTCATGGTCACCCATGGAAACCACATGACCTTGGATGGTTACCTCTGCAATGTCACCCCCAAAACCATTCCCTCTTCGAGGAGTTGAACAGGTACATTTTCTTATAGCAGCAGAGAACTGACTGGCTGGGAGGAAAGTGCATGCACATGAGCCTTTTGTAATATTGTCAGTGCACCCGTAGAAGCTCACATCATACTAATCTGGAAGGGAGTGTGTTGCCTCCCTTGGAATTGCCTTCTGAATTTTGAAATAAAACTTTAAAAGTGAAAGGAGGAACCAAGCGACTGACTTCCAAATTCATAAACACATACTGTAGTTTTGCTTCCAGTTGCCAGAAACTTTCTAGGTTCTGAGAGTTCCCCAGGGCTGGCACCATCCTACCTAGCAAGCAATGGAAGGGAAGTGGCAGGGCTTAGAGAGGCTGGGGTATACCACACACAACATTCAGATGCTACCTCACTAAGGCCACTAGCTGTCATGACCTAGACTCCAGCCAGGTCAGCAGTGACCCCTGAGTCCTGGAGACAGTGGGTGGCGGGAAGCAAACAGTGAGCCTAAGTCTAATAGAGCAGAGGTTAACCCATGGGCGCAGTGAAGGGATTCAGCTGGGAAGTGCTACAGAAATGGACAACTGGGAGAGAGGTTAGATGGTACAGACAATTATTGATATATAGCTACTGCTCTTTCTACCAGAGCAGCCTGATCTGCTGCTCTGGATTCCCCACCATTTCTACAGATGGCTCAATGGTCTTTATTTTTGCTGTGCTGGGAATTGAATTCAGGTCTTTATTATGCTAGACCAGAACTTTATCTCTGAGCTGTGCCCCAAGTCTATACTACACACACAGTGTGTGTGTGTGTGTGTGTGTGTGTGTGTGTGCGCGCGCGCGTGTGCGTGTGCATGTGTGTGTGTGTGTGTGTGTGTGTGAGAGAGAGAGAGAGAGAGAGAGAGAGAGAGAGAGAGAGAGAGAGAGAGGAGAGAAAACAGAACATGGTTTTGACACTCCCTCCCCTCACTGGCCACAGCAGTTGCTGGTCACCTTTATAATAACCATTTAATTTCTCAGTGGATGTAAGCTGACTATGGATGACGTTGCTTGACTTGAATGTCTCATTCCTCCATCATTCACAGAGCACTAGATCCTTTAATAAAGGACCCAAGGCAGCCTCTTTGTCCCCTTTGTCGTCCTGAGACACTTAACAGCATCATAGCTGAGGAACATCTCAGCCAGACATGGCAGTCCCCGGCCTCTAGGGACTGGAGCACTAGCTTTCTTTCTCTCTTACCGAGTCTAAGGTGTTTTGTTATAGCGGGATGAATAGATTCATTCAGAACGTTTACTTTTTTACTTGGTGAGGTTTTAAACCAAAGGGTCAGTAAATACAGTGATTTTACTTAGAGGATGAATCCTTGAAGGGTTTAAGGCTCATGATATACTTGACTAGAAGCTCTGGGCGTACTGGGTCCTGAATGTAAAGTGGCCCAGTGGGAGTTGTTCCCAAAACAAACCACTAGAAAATGAATAACTGTCATGCTTCTCCGTTGGTCTGTGGAACCCTACAGGAGTTCTGCCCTTCAGTGTCACATGTTCTTTCTTCACATGCTTGCATTGGCTTTAGACCCAACGTTGCCAACCTCTGAAGACCCCATGGCAGCTTGAGACCTAGAGTCACTAACGTCTGAAGACTTCAGAGTTGACACAGACCCTTCATGGCAGCCACTACTCGAACCAAAGAGAATTCTGCCATGGCCTTGTGACTCGATACCTTGGAAGGGACCTAAATAAGTCTCGACTGCCTGCTGGAAGTGAATTTTCACAGTTGACTACCCTCCATGCAGCTGGGTTCTGCAGCAGGACTTGACTCCCAGGAGAGTTTGAAATGTTTAAGACACTGTGGATGACTTGAAGAATAATGTCACACGGCAGTTTGCAAAAGCACACAGGACAGACACTGTCTGTGGGACAGGATGTCAAGACCAGTATGGATTGGTAGCTGGGAGCAAACGCCGAGAGGGAATGTGGGCTTAGTCTTATGGGTCAGTGGCATTAGGGGCCTACTATGTTCTGCACTTTCCCAACTTCCAGGTGGACAGGCGTCAGGGACTTACGGATGTCTCAGGGACAAAGGGTGATGTTTGCCATATGGTTCTGCTATGGAAGGTAGGTGCTAGTTAATGTTTGGGGAGAGGCCATACTGAGGTGTAGAGAACAGAGACTTGTGAGGAACAGGGTGGTGTTGGGAAGATGTCAGACCCTGGTTGGTGAGGTTTGCCTCTGTATGTGTGTGTCTCATAGGGAGTAGCAAGGGAGTGCATGTGGTAAGTTGAATTGTGTCCCCTCAGATTCCTATGCTGAAGGCCCATCTCCTAGTACCTCAGAATGTGACCTGATTTGGAAATAAGGTCAGCCTAAGTTGCAATTAGTTAAAGAAGTGAGGTCATACTAAAATAGGGCAAGACCCTGATTCAATATGACTGCTTTGTTCCCACCAAAAAGAGGAAATGTGGACACAGATGTGACCACAGAAAGAACACTGTGTGACCATGATGACACACACCGGGTGAAGATTTCCTGTGCCAAGGAATGCCAGACGTTGCCAGCCAACCACTAGCAAGCAGCTGGGAGGGAAGGCTGGGGCTGGCTTTCCCTCTGCTGCTGGAGGGAACAGCTACGCAGACTCACAGCTTTCAGAACCGCAGAGAGTACATTCCTGTTGTTCAAGCTTGTGGTACTTCATTGTGGCCACCCAAGGAAACCATTGTGCTCAAGACAGGATGGATTATTCAAACCCAAGGTTATGGAATTCTTTTTCAAGAAGACGTAGGTTCAAACTGCCCTTGCTGTCTTGAGCTGCTCCTCCGGTCCCCATCTGTGACATGAATGTGGCCATGTGGACCGTGGCCAGATAAAATGAGTTCATATAATTAGAACATTCTGAGAGTGTCTGGCATGGACGGTTGGTGGTAAACACTGGGTGTGACAATTAAGATTGCACAATTGATATTGGATGTATGGATATGAATGTCAAAGATTCTATCCAGTTTAAGTAAGAACAGTTTGTTGGACGTCAAGAAAGCAGCCAGCCCACGGTACACCTGATTAGGAAGCTATTTCGAATCACTTTTTCCGCCGTGGCGAATTCCAAGTCCCTGTCCATGAGTGCATGGTGGGTTCCCTGCGTCATCAGTGACCCTAGCAGCTCTTGCCAAGCAAGGAACACACTAGGCGGTTGTGTCTCTTGTGGCTTGGGGTTTGCACAGACTGTCTGTCTCCTGGTAGATCAGATCAGGAAGAATCTCCACTCGGGAATCCACCTCTGTACCATGGGCTCATAACTTTGTGAACAAGCATGCTTAGGAAACAGGTGTGGGGAGAGATTTATCAGCTGCAGCAGGTAAGGGGAACGTGGGAGTTATTTCTGAAGCCATGCCCTCCTAAAGCAAAGGGAGCTTGTTGGGGTTTCGTTTGGGAAGTTGCATATGTTCATACGGGGAAGTCCATTAGGAGCCTGCCCATGAGAATGCAGGTTTGCTAACAGAGTACATTCCTGAGCATGCTCAGTTTAAGGTCATGGTTCAGGAAGGAATGATACCAGACATGTTTTTGGGGGGGTGGGCATGTTGAATTCAGGGTCCCATGTTTGAAAGGTCAAAGCTGCTCTTGGGAATGTTCAGTCTGTATCACATATGGCACTCATGAAGCAAGGGCTCTTTGCATTTGCAATTGAATATTAACGTTTTTGTGGAAGATCATGTTTTGTAACATATTTGGAGAGCAGGTAGAGGGCACATACCTGTATGTAATCCCAGGCAAGGGGATCGTGTTTGCCAAGTCAGCCTGGGTTACATAGCATAGGGGAGACTCACCTCCAAACAAAACAAAACAAAACAAGCAAACAAAAAGACTGTAGATCACACACTGAGTATAAACTCACTCTTATCCTCTAGGATCTAGGCACACAGTGCTGCTCCTCTGACATTAAATGATCTAAATGTCTCTGGTCGGTGAAGAAAAGAATGAAAGAAAAAGGGAGGGGACAGAGAAGAAGAAGGAGAGGCAGTGAGGACCACGGGTGGGGTGGAGTGGGGTGGGGTGTTCTAGTCATTTCACAGTGAGGTTGGGCAGAAGCTGAGATGAGAGAGATTGTTGTCATAGCCTGTGTTTCATCATCAGATACCCCAGATCACACCTCCAGCCACAATGTCACTCAGGTCAGAAGGGCAGAATAGGCTGACCTGTGAGGCCAGCCCAGCTCTGATCTTGATCTGAAGGGAGAAGAGAGCTGAGGAGGACAAGAGGTTAATATCCTGTGGGATAGCTAAATCCAGACTATGATAAAGACAGTCGTGCTGATGACGGAAGAGCGAGACTTCATTCGTCTTTGTAGAACAATCCAAAGACCACAGAGACCTGAGTGGGATGTGCTCAGAGAGAAACCTGTTTCTGCTGACAAGGCACTTCTATTTGTGGCAGTCTCTTCTCTACAGTAACTGGGTTCGTCTTAAAATACCAACGGGGAGACGTCTGGAGTGTGGCTAGCTGGCGATACGAAGCAACATTATGTACAGGACAAGGAAGCGGCAGATATTCAAACAGAGAGATGAACATCTCATGGAGGAGCTGGGCATGGGCTGTGAGGGGAGTTGAGGTGCGCCGATGCCTGCCTATGGCTCTGTCAAAATCCAGACGTCCTTCTTTTTTGGCAATATGGCAAAGGAAGGAGCCCAACGCATTTTACTACATTGCATTTACTAACTACCCAACGGGATAGTTACCTTACAGCATCTTTCAAAGTTTCAAACCCAAAAGCCCCTGCTTCTGCCTTTTACTTATTTCTAAATTCAACTAATTTTCTTCAGAAGATTGCTTTGCTTAACCTTTTCAAAAGTTTGGTTATGTGTTTATACTGTCCTTAATGTGAATGGAGTTGTTTTCCCCTAACGAGGAGTTTCTGTTTACACCTATTTGATGAGCTCTTTCAGCCAGGACTCTGGCCTGGGGCTACTGACTTCCAATCACCTAACAATTCCTTAGAAGCCATGCTTGGGCCTCTACACCCTTCATTTTCTTGACAGCTCTGTGGAGTCTGTGGAGGGAGGAACATTCCTGCCCTTGTCTTTCCTACTAATCTAGGTGCTGGAGGGTCTGGCAAGGGCTGACCGCCTTTCACACTTAGGAACCAGGTCCTGTCTTTGCCCTTCTTAACTGCTACAGGGAGGCTCTTCTTCAAATCCTTAGCAGGGTGGATGATAACAGGACTCCTGAGCTTAGTGGGCACTGCACAAGACAGTTTGTGTTCAAGAAGGCAGGGTATGAGAAGGGATCAGAAGTCACTCAAGTCACAATGCATAAAACATGGTGGTGTGCAGAGACCAAAGAGCAGATGGGAGTAGACATAATTGTTCTGGGTTGCTACCTCACGGTGCAGGAGAGAATTTAAAAACAGACAACCCTGGGGCTGGGGATTTAGCTCAGTGGTAGAGCGCTTACCTAGGAAGCGCAAGGCCCTGGGTTCGGTCCCCAGCTCCGAAAAAAAAGAACCAAACAAAAAAAAAAACAGACAACCCACCCGAGACCATCTCAGGACTGATTGTGAGGGTCTGTGAGGTTGCAGAAGCATGCTTCCTTGGACAGCTTTAAACTGACAAGTTCCACTACTAGGAAATCTTTCTTTTTCTTTTCCTTCCCTCCCTCCTTCCTTCCTTCCTTCCTTCCTTCCTTCCTTCCTTCCTTCCTTCCTTCCTTCTTCCTCCTTTTCCTCCTCCTCCTCTTCCTCCTCCTTCTTTTTTGTTTTTTGTTTTTGTTTTTGTTTTTTGAGACAATGTTTTTCTGCATAGTGGAACTCACTTTGTAGACCCGGCTGGCATCAACTAGATCTGCCTACCTCTGCTTCCCAAGTACTGAAATTAAAGGTGGGTGCCACCACCAGGAGGCTCTGGGAGACCTTATAGAGGCTTCACAGACATAGATGCTCAGAGGGGGTACCACAGCATACAGCACTTGCCCTGAAGACATGATGAGGCAAGGGCACACGCACATCAGAGTTGAGATGCGGCTGGAATGTGAGATCCCGTGCTTGTCTTTCCTGAGATGGAGGGAAGAGCAGACAGGCAGGGCTAGACAAAGGGAGACCTGTGCCCCTTGTCAGGATCCTGCACTATATCTTTCAAAATTATTTTGTTCAAAAACATTTTATTTTAAAGCAATTTCAAATTCACAAAAAAATAGAGGTACAAAAAATTAATTCCTAGTCTTTGTCTTATGTGTCTGAATGCATAATGGTTTCCAAAGAAGCACAGACTATAGGTCCTGGAACCTGAGATAGTTCCATTGTACAACGGGAAGGAGTTTTGTCTGTTTGTTTGTTTTTGTTATTAATTCAACCATACTTAAGAGTGCTAATTAAACTTTTCTTTGATAACTTAATACATAGTATGACATATTCTAATTACTTTCTCCCTCCCACTTCCATTAACCTTCCCTCATACTTACAAGTTTCTCTTGCATGTTTTGTTTTGTGCTGTGATCCCTTAAGTTTAACCAAGGTGATCTGTGTGACCATGGGTTTGGAATTATGTATTGGTCTTCAGTGGGCTCACCAATGGATGCGTACATAAATGGAGGCCAATGACTCCCCTACCCCCAGAATCTCTTGGTAGCCACGAGTCCCTCCCTCAGTTACACTGACCTGGAACTTGTGCTTCTGGAGTACCAGGATTATGGGTTTGTAGAACCATTCATAAAAGGACCTTCAATGTCCTAATGAGACAGGGGAACTAGAGCCTGGACACAGACAATAATAAGATAAGGCGGAGACAGGCCTGGTTTTGGAGTGACACATGTCAAAAAAACGGGAGAAAGGGTCACAATCCCAGAACTGTTTAGAAGTTACTGAAGGCCAGAAAGCAGTTTCTCTTCAACACTTTGGCCTACCTGGGCATGGTCCCCTGAAACTGGCTTTATATATTAATTTTTTAAATTTTATTTTTCTTGGATATTTTATGCATTTTCATTTCAAATGTTATCTCCCTTCCCCTCTCTCCCATAACCTTCCCTCCTCCTACTTCTATGAGGATGTTCCCACTCCCACCCACCCACTCCAACCTCAATGCCCTGGCATTCCCCTACACTAGGGAAACAAGCTTTCACAGGACCAAGGGCTTCTCCTCCTATTGATACTGGACAATGCCGTGCTCTGCTACATGTGTGGCTGGAGTCCAGACCTACAAGAAAGGCTGTGCTATGGCAAGCACAGCAGATTCAGCAACTTGCTACAGCAACAAGAAGAAATGCACACACCAGAGCCACTGTCTTATATCAGGATACATATTGCCTTTTCCTCTTTCTGTCTCTCTATTTCTGCTTCTATTCTGTACATCTTATGAATATTGCCATCATGAATTATTATGACCACGAGCTGTTTGAGAGTACCAAGCAGGGACATTTCTATAACAAGAGAAGAAACATATATAAAGTCACCCAGAAGAATGCTGGGAAAGAAGACATTTCTCCCATTGCTGCTGGCTGAAACATCCCAGTTTTGAGGACCTGTGCTTCCAAATTCTACCAAACCTGTCCTTGTTGTCTATTTCTCTCTCCTGGATGATTACTGTTAGCAGATATGTGCCCTCTGTCAGCATTTAGATATGAAATATCTACCCAAAACTCATGTGTTGGAGGCTTGCTGAGAGGTGGTTGGCTTATGTGCTGGCTGGCTTTATGTCAACTGAACACAGAGTTTTCTGAAAGGAGGGAAACTCAAATGAGAAAATGCCTCCACGAGGTCCAGCTGTAAGGCATTTTCTTAATTAGTGATTGATGGGAGATGGGACTGCTCATTGTAGGTGGAACCAACCCTGGGCTTGTGGTCCTGGGTTCTATGAGAAAGCAGGCTGAGCAAGCCACAAGGAACAAGACAGTAAGCAGCAGCCCTTTGTGGCCTCTGCATCAGCTCCTGCACCCAAGTTCCTACCCTGTTTGAGTTCCTGTCCTGACTTCCTTTAGTAAAGGACAACAATGTGAAGTGTAAGCCAAATTAACCCTTTTCTTTTCAAGTTGCTTTGGGTCCAAGTTGCAATCGGTGTTTCATCACGGCAGTTGTAACCCTAAGTAGGACAGGTCACAAGGCTCTGACCTCATCAGTGATTGCTCAGTGATGACTTGCATTATTTGAAGGTAGTGGGAACTAGGCAGTGGGGCCTAGTTGGAGGAACTGGGAGCATGCCTTTGAAGGGTATATGTTGTCTTTGGCTCCTTCTGGTCTACCTTTCTCTCTGTTTCTGGATGCTACAAGGCAAGCAACTTTCCTCTACCATGATGTTCTGCTCACCCTAAGGCCAGAAACAGTGTTGCCAGTTGACCATGGATTGTAACCTCTGAAATCTGGAAACCAAGTTAAATCCTTCTTCCTTTAACAGGGTTTCTCTCAGACATTCTGTCACAGCAAGGATGAAAAGAACTCAAGTGCCATCTTAACTGGCCTGTGTCGAGAGTACCCCGATACCTTCTAGCTCCAGCCTGAGTTACAGCATTTTAACAGCTATAAGTTTAAACTGAATCAGAATGGAGAGATGGCTAAGCAAGTCAAAGCAGTTGACCTGAGTTCAGTCCTTGGAAACCATGACAGAAGGAGAGAACTAACTCTCGGAAGCGACCCTCTGCCTCTATACATGCACTGTAATGGACGTGTGCCTGCACTCACACAATAATAAACAGTTTAAAAATAAAATAAGCAAATGAAAACATCTATATATGCTTGTGTGTCCCATCTGTCTCCTACCCAGACTGTCCCCACATACAGTCAAGCCTCTACATCCTTGGCCAAATCCCACCCTGTAAGCTGAAGGGTATTGGGTAGCATTTCCTATTTGCCCATGTTTCTACCATGCTGGACTCCAGATACATGCATTCCTGTTACCTTGTGCTTCTGCATTCACTGATCACAGTAGCAATTGCCCATCGTTGTGCAGCAGCTGGTGAGATGATGAAATTCTTAAAAGCTGTATTTCCTAGATATCTGGGAGTGGGCAGTAGGCCACCGTGGAACAGATTTTGCTAATTATGTGGAAAATATCATTTGACTTCCTTCCCATGGCCATGTGGTGACATAAGTGACCCCTGATTGGTGAGTGGGGGAGCTGACTCACCGATGGGACTCATCTGTGTTCTCTGCCTTCCTAGCGGCTTGCTTCCCTTAAGAATCTGTGATGCCAGGAAAAGGAGTCAAGGACTTTCACAAAGGACACAATGACCTTTGGGAATTGGAGGATTGGAGAGTCCAAGAATGGCTTTAACTTTCAAAATTAGGGACCCTGGAGTAGGCAAGGAGAGCCTGCCAATGTCTGCAGTAGTAGAGAAGGCAGGTTCCCAGGAAGCTGGGGCATAGACTGAGGTATCATCCCTTAAAATACTGTCAGTGCTAGAGCCACATGTGAGCCCACTTGGGTATAGAATAGTTTGTGGAGCATGACTGGATATGTGAGTTTAGAATATTTACCGATGTTGAGACTTGAGACTGGGATCGGGACTGAGGCAATGCTGGCCTCAGTGTCTAGAAGTTCACACCTTTAACAGGAACACAAAAGCATCTTCGCGGAAGTGTACAACCATCAGGTGAAGTAGATCACACTGGGTGGGTGTGGCTGCCATTCTCAGTGTCTGCTACACAAGCTTAGACTGGCAGTGTCTTCAAAGGTTGGCCATGTTTTCTTGCTTGTCATGCCTTCTCCTTTGTGTACTGACTGGGAGGGTATTTTTTTAAGTGAATGAAGAATATGATACGAAATTTAAAATATCTACAAAATATCAATCTCTCCATCGAAATTCATGAAAACTCCCACTTTTCCCATTCAATTCAGTGAACATGCAGGATCACTCTCCATCCATTCTCCACCCACCCAACCATCCATCCATTCATCTAATTATCTAATGATCAAATCCATCCATGCATCCATGTATAGATCCATCCATCCATCCATCCATTCATCCATCCATCCATCCATCCTTGTTAGTCAACGTGTTCCTTTAACAGAAGACTGAGATAGTCTATCTATCAAGAGAAAGAATTTCTTTGGCTTACAGTTTTAGAGACCAGTCCATGTGTTTTCATCTTGTTGCTTTGGGCAGGAACTCAGATATCTGTCAAAGAGGCAGGAGCTAATTCACAAATATGGGGAACTCCTTGTCTATCAGCTTTTCCTTCGGTAACTGAACCTCTGATCCACTATAGCCATCCGCATGTTGACCTACAGACATCCTGTAGCTAGGATGCTATAGTCAGGTGCTAGGCAGGTATGCACAGCAAAACTGATCACCTGAGGGGCTGAGAGACTTCTAGACTGTTGAAGGGCAACTAGGACCTCCCGCTAGGCCCTCTCTCTTATGTTACAACATTTCTCAATAGCATCAGAGTACAGGCTAAGCTTTGGGGAGGGAGGACTCCAGTTTCAAGCTGGAACTTTTACACTAGCAGAGAGAAAGCCATTCATCCATAATTAAAAACAAAACAGCAATACAACCACCCATTGCTCACTCCTGGGTCACTGCTGTGCTGCTCCAGTCAGACAGGAGCTGTGAGCTGGTGCAGGATTCTCAGGATGGGGAGCTTGAACCCTGGGATGTAAAAAGAACGAGGCCTAGAGCAGGAACTGGAGGTGCCAGCCAAGGAATTCACCAGGTTCACAGTTGTGTGCTGGGTGGGGGCTGCTCCTCCTACGCAGAGCTCTGGAACTCTGGCTGGCTGATGTAGAAGTCTGCATCCAGTTGCCTCATTTAATAAGGACCTAGCTCTTTCTCCTAGACCACAGTGGAGATATTCAATAGGAGAAAGTCTGTTTAATAAATACGCTTTGTAAATGTTAAATTGAATTCACAAGTAAGAAGTTTCTCTTACTTTCCTATGCAGTTTTCTACAATAAGTTCCAGCTGGGGAAGCCACATTTTCCTGGGGTGGAAATGAAGTTCTATTTTATTCCCAGGAAAATTTGAATCCACCCATCTCTCTGGATCATTTAACCAGAAACACCAAACTTCACAAAGAGACAGAGGGTGGGGCCCTGACACTGTGAATCTGCAGCAGCTTCTGTTTCGTGTTTTTGTTTCAAGGACTTTCTGGCCAGAGAGGGACGGTTGGCGAGCTCATTCCTCTGCACTGTGTTAATTAACTAAAGGTATTGTTCTCTCCCTTATAGTATTCCGTTCCATGTGTCTTTAGCAAGTAGTAGTCTGTGTCTGGTTGGGTTGCATTTTAACAGGACGAGAGACAGGGCTTCAGATGTGAGAGGGATTGAGAAGAATTGTTTAGAGAGCATGGCCTCTTCTGAGAAGATGAGAAACCCCATGTTAAATAGAAAGAAATCCTCAAGTCCTGTGGCAAGACTCCAAACACTGGGTTATTTCTAGGGTTTCCCTTGCACCGCGGGTTGATAAACAGATTCTTCTTGAGTCTCGGAGATAACAAGCCATTCTCTGAGACTTAATTTGCTTTCCCAGCAACGGAAAAAATTCATATCCTTATCCAAACTCACAAATTAAACCCAGAAATTAACTGATGCCTGAGAAGTGCACCGTAGGGTAACAGACCTCAACCGTGGGAAAGCCCAAACGCTACAGCACAGGAGAGGAGCTGGTGTCAGGCCGGAGTTTGTCTCACTCCTTTCCGTCTGTCCTTGTGACCAACCTTGCAGCTTCCTCATGGTGTGGGTGTTTACAGGAATCTAGGAGCAGGTAGGATCCCTGCTGTGTCAACTTCTGGACACAGACAGCCCCAAAGCCCAGGGGTATATCCCTTTCCAGAGAGAATATGCCCTCTACTGTCTATCAGACCTGTAGGAGCTGATCCCTAAATAAGGGGAAACCCTGTGTCTACCACCTCATTCGAGGGTGACCAAACCTCTAATTCAAATGCAGTCATCCCTGTGCTGCCCTGCAGCCACCCCGAGGCTCTGGAGCTCTTCCTGGAGTGAATGAGGGAACCATTGAGAGTGTCTCAGGAATCTGCAAATCCAAGGGAATACCAAGCACCATTAACCTCTGTTAAGTGGCTGTGGGGCCAGCTTCTCCAAAGCTAACTCCTAACTTCTCTGTGTATCTAGTCTTTATTCTTGAACCTTCACCCACATCAGAATTTAGTTGTCTAGCATAGTCCAATGCCTGAGAATTCTGCCTCAATCTTTACCTCTTGCATTGTTTCTGGGGTGCACCTGGAACTTCGTTAGCTGAATGTTGGATGAAGCTGGAGATCCAGGCAGGCCATTCTCACAGTTCTGCCTGCTCAGCAACCCTGTCTCCGTGTGGCCAGCTTGGACGTCTCACTGATCGCTGCTAGATTTCGTGATTCCCTTGCCATCCTCAGACCTTGCATAATGATGGGAAAAGGACACACGAGGGTTGGGGGAGGGGCAAAAGTTCACCATTCAGAGCCACGTACAAGGCTGTCAGATCGGAGAATGAGGGTAGAAGGATCACAATGTTACACAGAAGTCAAGAATTGACTGACACTGGTTGACTGAGCCGCACTATGTGCAGCCCCCACTACCTGCTGTAGAACCCAGTTTTACAAGCCATCTTCAGCAGACCTACTGTGCCTGAGCACAAGGCATGGTCAATAGCAGGCCCGTTGACCGCCCATGAGTATCTCCAATGTGTTTTAGCCAGGGCTCTATGGAATTACTGCTGGAAAGAATCGATTTCTTCTTTATACTTTCTTGATTACTCTTGTGAGTATGGGCACATGACCCAAAGCTTGCATAAGGGGATCCTTCCACCGTCATGAGTTCTGAGGGTTAAACTCAGGCAAAGCCTTTATCCTCTGAACCATCTTGCCAGACCAGGAATGAGGTTCTTAATGAACAAGAATGAGACTCTATTTTGAGCTTGTGCCGACTAAGTCTTAGCGATCAATCATTTGCTGCTTACTGGTTCCTTTTAAAGTCCTTTTATCCTCCCCCACTCCTGGTCTCCAACTGCAAGCTAGCAGGCACCCGTCCTCTTTTTTTAATATTAAGGTTTTTGACGGTTTTATATATGCAAATATTATGGTCTTGCTATTCTCCCTCATGACCTTCTCTTACCTCTCTCCCAGTACATCATCCCTCAACCTCAACCCATCGCTTCCCTAGATTTGTGATTTTTTTATTTTATGTGGTGATCATTGAATCTAATCACGGCCCCCTGGGTGACCGTGGGATTGGGGCTCTCTACTGGAGCCTGATCGGAGACAACAGTGGGACCCCAACTGAAGGCAAGGACTCCCTTTCTCTGAGTCTATCCATAGGACATAGTTCAGCAGTGAGGGGTGGGGACTTTCCTGCGTCCTGGCTGTGGATGGGCTCATCCTTGTTCGGGCTCCTCCTTCCCTGGTTCGGTCATCCGTTTTTCCGCAGCTCATGACGGCCATGGCTGTGTTGCTCAGGGGATGGCCTTTCCAAACCCTCCCACCATGTCCCCACCTCCCAGTCTTTTAGTTCTCATGGTAGTTCTGCCCACTTACTGGTTTCTTGCACAGAGCAAATGTCATGGACTTCGATCTGTACTAGGGTAGGGCAGGCCAGTCTGATGAAGTAGCACTATTCCCCTATCCTGCGGACATTAGTGCAGGGGAAACTCAAGGTCCCTGTACTTTCCTTCCATGGCTTCCTCAAACATTACAAATGTGCAGCTCACAGAGGACAGACAAGGACCAGCTCTTGCTGTTCCTCCCCCATCACCTCCCTGCTGTTCCCCCCAATCACTTGTCACCAGCTACTTCTGACTGAAATGCTGGGGCCTCTCAGCAGGTGCATTCATCTGGCTTCATTTGAGGGTGAGGGCTTTTGTTTATTTTGGTTTTGTTCTGAAGACCAACTCCTGTCTGGTGCCCATATGTAGTCACATGAACGCCTCCCACTGTGCTCCCCACCCCACCCCCCAGGCCCTGACACCATTTTTACTTCCCAGGGAGGGAGTATGTTTTATTCAGCAGGTTAGAAAGAGGGACCTTTGAATTGGTTTAATCTGCAATTATATCTTCCTGTGTTTGTGTGAGCCCAGGGTAGGCCTCTCAGAACCTCTCCCCTGAAGACCCTGATCTGGGGCAGAGTATGGCCCCTTGCACTCCCTTGTCAGTCAGTCAGTGTTGTTTCTTATACAAACACAGACAGTTTTGTAATTATTCTAGAAATAAGTGCTTCCAAGGAGGCTGGTAACTGGTTTGTCTTGTTCTTTCCTTGTGCTTGGTTTTACTCATAGCAGCAGTATCTGTTGTGTTTATAAAAAGATAAGGAGAGAAGGAATGTTTGGTGGAGGTGTAGTCAGGTGTGGGGAAATGGGGTGCTTCCTCAGACCCATGCTGAGGCATCCCTTCCCCCGAGAGACTAGCCACATGACAGTAGAGTATAGAATAGAGTTTATTCAGGGCATGGGGAGGGGGGTTGAGGGGGTAGTAGAGGCAGAGAAAGGAAGGGAGAGGGTAGAGGAGTAGAGGCACGTGGAGTGAGATGGAGGAGAGGAGCAGGGAGGGAGGGGTGAGAGAACAGAGTGGAAAGAAGAAGGCCAGAAAGCAAGAGAGTGGAGGGGGACAAGCAGCTCCTTTTGTTGCCAGGTAACTGTGGGGAGGAGCTTAGGCAAAATGCTAACAGTATCAGCACACAAAGGAATGGCATCTTTCAGTGAGGTAATGTGGTTCTCTGGCTGGAAGAGACAACTCACCTTTCGGCCTCCTAGGTTACCACTGGGGAGCATGGTTGTTCTTATTATTATCATTTTATTATTACACTGTAAAATAACTTGCCCGTCATGTTATAGCTTAGCAGGGAACACGGGACAATGAATAATTTAAGAGGATGAATCTGGTGGTCATGTGTGTGAGGTGGCAAACGAAGCTTAGCCAAGACCTGCTCCCCCTGATGTCACTCAAAGGTTCTGGAGTGCTGGCATTAAGTGGTATTTGTTACTGTCTGTGCCTCTGCTGATCTTTGCTGAAGTCATTCCTGTCCACAATCTCTCCATAAAAATGGCACAAAAATATACTTTTCTGAAAGAGGATAATGATCTCCCTGTTGATTCTTTTTCTTTCAGCCAAAGTGTGTTCCACTCACTGAGCCTGCATTGTCCCATCTTATACGGACGGACGCTGGTCCTGCGGCCCACTGGCCAGCTGCTGTATTAGTTCCTTTCCCCTTGCTGAATAAAACACCACAGCCAAGGGAATTAATAGAATAAAGGACCAGCAGGATTACTTAGCAGGGGTGGGAGCGGAACAGGAAGCTCAGGGCTTACAATTTGAATTGCCAGCAGGAAACAGCAATGGGAATGGTTTCACTTGAAGCCTCAAAGCCTGTCTTTACTGACATACTTCCTTCAGCTTGACCACACCCCCTAATCCTTCCCAAACAGCTCCACCGCCTGGGGAGCAGATATTCAAATATATGGACCTGCGGGGGATGTTTTCCTTCAAGTCACCACAGCTACAAAAAAGGCTTACATAAGATATACTAGGAAAGCAAGAATCTTGGGGCCTGGCGTGGAGGAAAGACTGCCAGAGATAGAGAAAGCTCGGTACCTTTTGCAGTCTTAAACAGAGCCCTGAACAGATGGTGTTTTACTGTGGGAAGAGAGGGAGGATGTCTGAGGTGGGGTGTGACTCCTTTTCCATCTTCTGTGTCTTGGTACTGAGTTTATGCATCAATTTGGCTGGATCTCGGTACCCAGACACTGCTCGCACACTAGTCTGCATGTTAAGGAGATGCTGTGAGATCAGGTGTCCTTCTAAAGCAGGCAACTCTACACGACACAGGTCTCGCCCAAGCTGTTGAGGGTTGGAACAAATACCACAAGTTTCCAAGGAAGCAGGGATTCGATTATAAACCTGGGATATAGGCGCTGTGCCTAGGTTTGCAACCTGCTGCATGCCCTTCAAGGATTTGGCCTCACGACTGACATGCCATGTTTTACCTGACTTTCCAGGTTCTCTTCTCTCTCTCTCTCTCTCTCTCTAATTTTAGAGCAATACATCCGGTTCATTTTGATTTGATGGAGAGCCCTGACTAATGTGCTGGTATACTGAATTTATTTTAAACCATATACTTGAGTCATTTTCATAAAAGAACATATTGAATTTCAGATTTCAGAGGGATGTGAGGCAAAGCCTTTGATGCTTCAGCATTCAATCCCCGAGCTATGTGGTCATGGGAAACGCCAGTCACCCAGACACTTTAGAAGTCACTGGATGAGATCTGTCACCTCATGGCTCCTGCCTGGGCATGTACTGACTAGACTCCAGTTCCAAAAGTTGCCCTTTGCTTCTAAATGGTATCAGCTGTCAATTCATATTGCGCCCTTTGACTATAATCTGGGCCTATCAGATGTCAGCAGGAAATCACTGAACTATTGTCATAGAATACCTGATACGGTCGATACAAGCGCTATTGTTTGAAGTATGGGGATGACTTTCGGGGATCCAGGTGACTATAGCTGAGTGATGGGGAGGGGGGCGTAGCTCCTTAAGTAGTTCTGCCGCCACCAGGGGTCCCCTGACTTCTGAGCCTCAGGGCTTCTTGGCAAAGAGAAAGGTGGAACTAAACAATGTTGTATAGTTTTAGCTCTGCAAAATAAAGAATCCAGGAAAAGGCTCACCGTCCAGGTTGGCTACCACTGCCCCATGTCCCTCTGCAGTCAGAACTCCTCCTCTGGGAAACTGAATTCAAATCTTGTATAACAGAGACAATGGTTTCGGTTCCTAATTCTGCTTAGGTTCTTTCTCAGGATCCGTGAAGTGGGGAACCCAAAAGGAGGCTGAAGAAATCAGGGAAGCACACAGAAGTTGTATATGGATTTAGCAAGATTCATAAGTGAGTTTCAAGCACGTAGAACACGAGTGTTGTACTCTGAGGCCAACATCACCTGTTCCTTCCCACCTTACCTTGGTCTGGAGAGGCTTGGTTGGTTGATACCATCGCACTGGGGACACGGGAGAATTTATCTGTATTGCTCTAGGCACATACACAGATATCTTGTTGGATATGAGCAATCCAGGAGGTTGTTTTTATTTCCCCAATATTGAAATGTGGCCAGGCATGTAAATCAGTTGTAGAGTACTTGTCTAGCATGCCCATGCTATGGGTTTGATCCCTAACAAAATACATGCACACACACACACACACACACACACACTCCACTCATACACACACACACTCACACATACTCACACATACACACACATACACACACACACACTCACACACACATACTCACACTCACACACACTCTCACACACACTCACACACACTTATACACTCACACACACACTCATACACTCACACATACATACTCACACACAAACATACTTACACACACACTCATAGTCACACACACAAACATACTTACACACACATACTCATATTCACCCTCACGCTCACACACTCACACTCACACACACACACTTTACTCATACACTCACACACACTCACACACACTCACACACACTCACACACATTCATACACACACTCACACACACACTCATACACTCACATACACACTCACACACTCACACACTCACACACTCACACACACTCACACACACATAAACACACACACATACATACTTACACACATATACATACTCACACACACACTCATAGTCACACACACAAACACTCACACACACATACTCATATTCACCCGCACGCTCACACACACTCACACTCACACACACACACTTTACTCATACACTCACACACACTCACACACACTCACACACACTCACACACACATTCATACACACACTCACACACACTCATACACTCACATACATACTCACACACTCACACACTCACACACACTCACACACACATAAACACACACACATACATACTTACACACATATACATACTCACACACACACTCATAGTCACACACACAAACACTCACACACACATACTCATATTCACCCGCACGCTCACACACACTCACACTCACACACACACACACACACACAGATATAAACATGGACATTCAAATTTTGATTCTGGTCTTTCTGACCCCCAAATCCAGATATTTTACCACATATTGTTGTTTTGAATAGTTGAAGAAATAAACGGATGAGTGCATACTTGAATAATTTGTTTGAGAATTGACAGCGGTAATTTGTCCCCCTCTGTGTAACACATTTCAGAATGATACTTTGCACTGTACTTATGAGCCCCATAGATGGCAGGGCACCTGGAGTCAGTGTAGACCTTCATGGCAGCAGTTTCTCTGCTGATTTTTTTTTTCATCTGAGAATTTGGCTGGCAGGTTTAGAGGAACCGATGTGGCTGGAAAGGTGTTGTGGTCAGAGATTTTACAGGGCCACCCATGCATAAGTGCTCACTACTCTAAATTCTTTGTCTTGTGAACTGACAGTAAAATCTCCCCCTTCAGCATCAAGCTGACACAAGCAGATGAGATAAGTCACACAGACCTGCATCATCAAGTTTGTCTGCAGGTTCGTCACGCATGCTTGTGTTTATGAATGGTTGTTTGAAGAAAGAATTCATGACCACAGGGCCTGACTCAAGAGCTGAGGATGTGGAGAGGGGCCCAGGTGCTGCCTACAGAGGGACCTCACAGCTGGGTCTTGGGGAGATGACAGAACCTCTCCAGGTACACACACACACACACACACACACACACACACACACACACACACACACACACAGAGCGAGAGAGAAAGAGAGAGAGAGAGAGAGAGAGAGAGAGAGAGAGATTCACAGACTAACACACAGACAGACTTACACAGACACAGACTCACATAGGCACAGACTCACATAGACACATATGCACACACTCACACACACACAGACACACAAGCACATAGACAGAGACACACACAGATGCACACAGACATACAGACACAGATGCATGCGGGCAGGCACACACATACAAATACAGACACATACGGAACACAGACATACACACAGATGCACACAGACACACAGACATACAGATACAGATACACATATGCACACATACAAATACACACACAGATAAACACGCAGTCACACAAACACATAGACATAGACACACATACACACACACAGAATCTTTTGTTGTTTTCCTGTTAAAACAAAATACTATAGACTGAGCGATGGCTAATGAACAGAAATCTGCTGGTATCAGAAATGCCTGCCACATCTAGCCTTACATAGATTCTGGAACTTTGAACTCTAGTCCTCATGATAGGACGGCAAGCACCCTACTGAGCCACCTACTCAGTTCTGTAATTCAGAGTTTCACAAAGTTTCAGCTGCTCTCTTTGTAAGTAAAGACGAATTGTGTGCAATTTAGGCACAGCAGTGACACACTCTTTTCTCTCTTGGTCTGGTTTATCTACCCTGTGGGGTGGTGGGAGAGATCCAGGCCAAAGCTCATATCCTGCATCCTGTAAACTCCTGCTGTCTTTGATAAGCTTAACTGATTTGAATGTCCTCCTTGTGCCCAAGGTGACCTTTTTATCTCTTTCTGGGTCGGAAATACTGCGATTGCTCAAAGGCCTCTCCCTGCTCCACCCTATCTGAACAAGGAAGGGGGAAGAGAAAAAGGAAACCAGAGTGAAAAAGAGAACCAAGCCTCGAGACCCATTCCATTTAGTCTTAATGTTGAAAGCCAGGAGGAGAGCTGTGGTACCATTTTTAGCTGTGACTGCACCCAAATGACGAATGCAGGGAGCAGTCATGGTTCCTGTCCTAGAGCTATGAATGCACTCAGTAAGCCTCTGCCCAAAGTCACATAATCAGTGTGCGGTGAGCATCTGTATTCCAGCAGAGGCCAGGTCTAATAAGAGCTGCGTTCCTGGTTCATAGACATCAGCTTTCTCATTGGGTTCTCACCTGTTGGGAGAAGCAAAATGGGGGGTTTTGGAATCTATACTGCAATATATAATCTATACTACCGTGCATTCCATACCATACTATACAATACTATACAATACTAACCCCACTATGAGTGCTCTGCCACATCACCTAATCCCCTCTTGAAGATGGTACCCATTAATGTTGTCTACAGTCACTATAGAAGTTAGATTTCAACATGTTCTCTTTTGGGAATGGTGGCCGTCGGGGGAGAAAAGGTATATAAACCATTCTGTCCAAGACAGAATCCCAGGACACTACACAAGTCACCCAGGTCCTGGTGACTTCGGAATTCATGCTTCCTTCTAGCCTCAGCATTCCAGTCATGGATGGGTACTGTCCCCACAGAGAGGAAGAAATAGAAATAAAGTTAAGCGTGTATGAGAGAAGGCAGAAGAGAGGCTGTACTATCAGACCAGATACAGGTGCTACAGATGACTCTTAGTGACCCCTGCTAATGGTAACAGACTTCTCTGTACAATACACTCTGCTCTGCCTACCCCTGAGCATAGGTCATGAGGTACCCCACAGTGCAATGTGACTCTTCCATTCCCAGGTCCTCATAGGCCTGTGCTCTGTGAGGGAATTTGCCAGGGAGATGTGCAGACTTTCATAATGCCATATTATTTTTTACTCTCAAAATTATTATATACATATATATGTATATATAATGTGTGTGTGTGTGTGTGTGTGTGTGTGTGTGTGTGTGTGTGTAAGGGGCCTGAGGGGCCACTCAGCAGCCACCTGACTTGGAGGTATAGATTCTCCAGTGTGGGGTGGGGTGTGTGTGTGTGTGTGTGTGTGTGTGTGTGCGTGCGTGTGCATGTGTGTATATGCGTGTGTGCATGTGCATGTATGTATGTTATATGTGTGTATGTGTGCATGTGTGTGTATGTGTGATTGTGTGTGTGTATGTGTGATGTGTGTGCGTGCATGTGCATGTGTGTATATGTGTGTGTGCATGTGCATGTATGTATGTTATATGTGTGTATGTGTGCATGTGTGTATGTGTGTATGTGTGTATGTGTGTATGTGTGTATGTGTGTGTATGTGTGATGTGTGTGTATGTGTGTGTGCATGTGTGTGTGCATGTGCATGTGTGTATATGTGTGTGCATGTGCATGTATGTATATTGTATGTGTGCATGTGTGTGTATGTGTGTATGTGTGTATGTGTGTGTATGTGTGATGTGTGTGTATGTGTGTGTGCATGTGTGTGTGCATGTGCATGTGTGTGTATGTGTGTGTATGTGTGTGTGTTGGGGGAGGCATGCTATCATGGGCATGTGGGCATGTGGAGGTCAGAGAATAGCCAAAGGTGTCACCTCTCTCCTTCCACCATGTGGGTCCTGGGGTCCAACTCAGGTTCTTAGGAATAGTGGTCAGTCCCTTTACCTGCTGGGCCATCTTTCCAGCCCCATGATGTTAGAGAAGAGTAAGAGACTGCCAAGGGGATGGAGCTACTGGCGAATCTGGGGAGAATGAAGACAAATGCATAAATCCCTCACTCTTTTGATCTGAGGTTCTATTCTGTAGCCCAGGGTGGCTTTGGATTTGTGTGACCCTCGGTCTCTCAAGCATTGGCACTGCAAGTGCCACTGTGCCTCCTTCTCATACTTATTTCATACTCCTCTCTGCACTGTACTTAACTAGAGTTAAGGCTCTGGGAACTACTCTTAAGAAGGCAGAGTTCTATCCTAAGGTTTGGCTCCAACATGTCAATGAGCAACTTCATTCTCCAAGCTTTCTTTGTTTTCAGTCTGAGCTGTGAGAGAATTGCTGGGCATTTCTGGGAGGGTTGTGTGTCTCTGTTGAGGCAGGACCT
This sequence comes from Rattus norvegicus, assembly GCF_021556685.1. NCBI lineage: Eukaryota > Metazoa > Chordata > Mammalia > Rodentia > Muridae > Rattus > Rattus norvegicus. The sequence continues at coordinate 89,037,642 of NC_141549.1, forward strand.
AGCATTCAGTCAGTCATGAGTCCATTTCCAGTGGGTTAGGACATACAGACAGAAGTGGGGTCATAGAACAGTAAACCCAACTGCAGAAGACGTCAGGTCCCCTTCACTCAGGGCAAGAGTGTTAATGCTGCTGTCTCCTCAGTCCTAATTTAAGTCGTTACATTTTTAGTTGTTTCTCAGTCATTCCTCTGGGTTCACTTGTGTCTACTATCTTCCACTTGCTGCCATAGCCACAAAGCCCTGTCAGCTTGACCTAGGCTAAGGGAACAACTTTCCCCTCTTCTCTAGCAATGTTTGCCCATTTCTGCTCCAGCTGCCAATCCCTTGGTCTTTGTACACAGCTTCTCAAGTCCTGGACAAGCACTGTGAAGAGAGACAAACACTAGGTTTGAGACTCCTTAATGGATTTGTTTTTAGTTGACTTCTGAAAGGAGAGGGCAGCAAGTGCGGGTGAAGGCCTTGTTCCTGGGCTAGCAGTGTCTTTTCTGGGTCCAGACAAAGAGCTGGTGTTAAGGTTCTTCAGTGAAAGTGATCCCTCTGGACTGGGGTCTTGGAATGGCTGGGGTGGGGGAGGGGTCTGTCCGCTTGACCCAGACCTTCTCTTTCTCTCAGGCCTCTGTGACAGGAGAAACATCTATCCCAAGTCTCTACAGACTTAGGCAGAGGCAGACTGTGGGAAGGGAGTGAGGAGCTGAGTAGTAGAGGGAGACACAGAAGGAAGAGTGGTGAAGGCAGTGGGAAGGGGGAGCCTAGGAGAAACCTCACCTACAGTGCTTGCTTGGTGTGTTGAAGTCCTGTCCAGAATGGCAGAGGGATTACTGGAGAGGTCTGGAGGCTTCTGGCTAGGGAAAGAACTACTAAGGCAAATTGTCCTGAATCCTGAAGGATTTGACATAGACCAGGGGTCCTCCAGATGCCACAAGGACTTTTCTGTGCTGTGCTGATTACAGATGTTTCCAGAGGTGGTCAAGTGTTGCCTGGGTCAACCCTTACGTGGCTGGGATGCACTTTGAGTCTCTCTAGACTTTGTAGATGGACTTTTCTTCACTAAGGGCTTGCAAAAAACACCTGTGAACTTGTAGCCCCGCCTCTCGGCAGCTTACCCTGAAGAACAGTTGTTCTCAGTAGAAGCTGTCCCAGAGAGCCTTAGGCAACACTGGGGAGGCTCCTACTTCACCTTTTACCCAGAAAAAAACAAAAAAACTTTGTGGGACCTGCAAAGAAAGATTCTGATCAGAAAGCTGTTGGAGGGGCCAATGGAAGAATTTGTATCCCTTGGATACAAATACAGAAGTCCCTTGGAGAATGACCGCAGGCCAGGTTGCCTAATACTGGTCTGAGTTACCACTAGGGATTCATGGGCAGGTGGTAGCTGGATAGGAGTAAGATCTTTGGGCAACCATCAGAGGGGCTCTGGCCACTCAGCAGCCATCTGACTTGGAGGCATAGATTCTCCAGTCAGCAAGTGGGGCAGGGACTCCAGGCTGATTTTTGGCTGGCCTTTGGGGCAGTGCCTGGCTCAGACTTACTGCCCATCGCTTCTCTATAGGAAGCCAGAGAGTTGCAAATGGTAGTGATTAGTAATCTCCAAGCAAGAGTTGGGTTGCTTGGGTTGGGGACCTGGCGGCTAAAGTGCTTGCCTTGCAAGTATGAGGATACATTGAGTTTGATCCACAGAATGTGAATAAAAGGCTGGGCATGATGGTGTGTCTTGCAATCTGCCAGAACTGACGAGGTTGAGACAGACACGTTCTCAGAGTTGACTGGCTAGCAGCCTAGTCTCTTTGGATTTCTGGGGCAGTGAAAGACTCTGTCTTTAAAAATAATGTAGTTGATGACTGTCTTAGTCAGAGTTTCTATTCCTGAACAAAGCATCATGACCAAGAAACAAGTTGGAGAAGGAAGGGTTTATTCAGCTTACACTTCCACATTGCTGTTCATCACCAAAGGAGGTCAGGACTGGAACTCAAGCAGGGCAGGAACTTGGAGGCAGGAGTTGATGCAGAGGCCATGGAAGGGTACTGCTTACTGGCTTGCTTCCCCTGGCTTGATCAGCTTGCTTTCTTCTAGGACTCAGGACTGCCAGCCCAGGGACAGCACTACCCACAATGGGTTAGGGCCTCCACCCTTGATCATTAATTGAGAAAATGCCTTACAGCTGGATCTCATGGAGGTATTTCCCCAAGGGAGGCTCTTTTCCCTGTGATAACTCCAGCTTGTGTCAAGTTGACACACAAAACCAGCCAGTACAATGAATGACTAAGCAAAGATGCTCAAAGTTGACCTCTGGCTTCTGTAAGAGCAAACACACACACACACACACACACACACACACACACACACACACACACACACACATGGGCACCCGCATATACATAACTGTATACACAAAGAGAGGAGAGAGATTGAGAAGGAGAAAGAGAAGGAAGGAGGGAGAAAGGGAGGGGGAAGGAAACAAACTGTTCTTGACCTGCAGTTGGCATCCCGTTCAGCAAATATCTGCATGGTAAGACCCCAGGTAGTTTCAGGAGTATGTGGGCCATCCAGAGAGCTAAAGGCGTGATAGCAGGAGATGCCACTTACGTGTGTGTCTGAGTGGTTGAAGCAGGAAGTCAACTGTGCACCTGTTACAGCCACAGGTGAGTCCTGGCTGCCTCAGTCTTGCTGAAACCGTATTTGGGGAGGGGATCCTCGGTTTGTGAGCTGCTGTAAGCACCTCAGGGCTGAGAACCTTCTCCTTTCTGCCACCACTAATTATGACTTGGGGTCTTGTCTCTAGAGACAGTTTACCCTGACGATCTCACTAGGGCCATATATGCTGCTCAAGCCTTTCATAGCTGTTTATGAATTTTGGTCATCACAAAAATGGGTTTCTAGATTCTGCAAGTTTTAACAGAAGAAATATTCTTTGTCTAAAAGACAAATGACTGTTTTTTTTTTTTCCTTTCCTTAAATTATGTAGCTGGAGCCATACCTGCACTTGGCTAGTCTTGTGTCTGGGAAGATGCCATCACTTATAGGAGAGCCTAGAACTTCAAGAATAGCAACACAGCAATTTGTCTTTCAAACACAGTTTTACTTATGCCTGCAATAACAGGACACGCGCGCTATTTTTTCAGTGTCATAATCCGATTCCCTCTTTGATATAAACAGCTTTATCTCATCTCAATGTTTATATCACATTCCTATTCCTCTGGAAAGAACAATATTTTCCTCCTGAAAAGCCATATATTCTTGTCTAAGGATGGCTTAAATAAGTAACAGATGGTCATTTTTTTTTGGTGTGCTCCCACCCCCACCTTTCCTCAGCATCTGATCAAATACCAAGACCAACATCTTTGGAATTTTCTTTGAACTTAGAAGTTTGTTACCGATTTGCTTTCTTTATTGATAGGGTCCCGGTGTTGGGTAAGGTTAGAAGACAGGCCATTGAATAGATTTATTTGAACTTGTCCTGTGGCACATGTTTGAGCAGACCTGGTTCCTGGAACATAGTTACCCAGGGTAATCACGGGGAAGAGAGTCTAGCGCTGTCAGCATGAGCCACAGGATTGGTGCCAGGAAGCAAGCAGCTCAGTGGACACCAGCACCCAGTTAAGCAAGTAGTTTATGATTTAGTTCTGGTGTTTTCATTTGTCTGAGATCTTTAATTTCCAAAAGGAGGCTTGGCTTCTTTTAGGGGGAAGACATAGATTAGAGTCCCTGAGATTTACCCTGTGAGTGTGGAAATGCCAGAGGACAATCTCGACTCTTCTCATAGACCGTGTATGCTTCTCTCTCCAAAAGTTGCTGAAGCTGTCCCGTCAGGCGGCAGTTGTGAGATGCTTTAAAAACTCAAAAACAACCGGAGATGATGACAAATACCTGTAAACCCAACCCATAGGAAGCTGAGGCAGGAGGACTGGGGATTCAAGGCTAGCCTGAGCTAATTGGTGGGGCATGCGGACCCTGCCACGAGAGGAATTAACGTAGAACTGATAAGGCGGAGTACGCTCAAACCCCAGAAATCTCAAACTTGAGAAGGGCAGGAGTGGGGCTAGCTCCCTCCCTGTTTCCATGCCCGCTTTGGAGCTTTAACCCAGAGACCCCTAACCAGCTGGTCACAAGTAGATTCTTCCCCATGCAAATAGAGCATCACCAGCATCTCAGCCTCAGCCAATAAAATGCATTCACTCCCCAAATTCCTCCCCACACCCCGAGGTTCATATAGTCCCTATCCACACAAGTTATTCCACCAAGGATCCTCTGAGATTGAGCTGTAACACTTGAGGGAGGGCTCTCTCCATTGCAAGCACTCAAGAGTTGGACTTGTGGGCCTGTCTGCATGGCCAGGCTCCCATTGCGCAGAGAGGCTCACATGAGAAAGCAGGCGCTGTCATCACGGCTTCACCTTAGCCGCAGCGGGACCCGGGACCTCAGACACCTGCCCCGTTCCCCCTCCAAATCTCTTTATTCCCTTTCTAAGAGCTATAACACTTCCAGGATTTCAAGCCAGACCCAAGTTCTGTGGATCCTATTCGTCCGGGCAGCAAAAGCCAAATTTGACATCATCACTGGGTTAACCAAAGACGGCAGTGGAGTATGGCGCTGGCGATTGGGTCATGCTGATAGCAGCTGACGGGGTAGGGCGGGGTGGGGTACAAAACTTAAAATCTGGGGCTGGCAAGAACGCCCAGAGAGAGAAACTCTGAACTCTTAAGTGTATGCATGTATGGATAGACGGACATAAATGCACATACACATTTTGTGGATGGAGCAGAGCCCCGACAATCACACTTTATTCCCTCCCTCAGCAACGTATTTCTTCTTAGAAGGGTGTCTGATGCTATGGAGAGAAGACCCAGCCGGTTCCAGTCTTTTCCCTGTTCTCTTCAAGCTAGGGTGTAGGGAGGCAGCATATGGGGGTGGCAGCGTCTGGGAGCCCCAGGAAGAGAGGCAAAACCCAGAACCAGCACTACTCTTAGTCTTTTGTCTAAAAAATAAAACAAAAGTAAGCTGAATGTGCTCCTATCCTAGCACTGGGAGGCTGAGGCAAGACCACCGTGAGTTTGAGGCTAGCCTGGGCTACATATTGAATTTTAATCCAACTGAGCTACATGGGAGGAGACCTTGTCTTACAACAACAACAACAACAACAACAACAACAACAACAACCCAAAATCAATTAACCAATAAAATCTGAAAGTAAGCAACCAAAATATCACTTTTCAATATCAAAACCCAGCTATTGACCAAGCATCCCGTGTAAGCATTGTGTTCACCTGCAACACTGTAATTTTGACTGCCTGTGTTGTCAAAGAGTTGTCTGTACAATGGGTACTTCAAGAGAAAACCCACAAGTATGCATAAGTTTGTCACTGAAAACATCTATAAACTGTCACTGTGGAACAGTGGGACAAACTCACGTCTGTATTTGGATAATATGTTCCCTAGAGCCCAGTATGTGCTTACATCTATATTGGACAAAAACATGAATGTTTCTGTGGCACTGTCTAAGTTTTGTTTTAAAAAGAAATCACATTTTGAGCAAGGCAATTTGTTTACTCACTTGGCCATTTTAAAATAACAATTGAAATTGCCCCCCCGCCCCGTTTTGATAGACAGTTGGGGCTGATCTTTCTTGAGGCATCTTCAGTGTGTTTTGTGATCTTTAAGGAACCTGTTGTGTGTGCATGCTGTTACAGATATTTTCTTGATTGCTATAGAAAAGTTGAAAAATGCCCATGTCCACAAAAAGAAATGATGATCACCCCATCAGTCCCTAGGTGTCTAGGGACAGGTCTCCAATTTATGTACCAAGAGTCTTTCAAGTGTCAAGCTGCACAGTAGTATTTACGTGTAATAGTAATCACACACACACACACCAAACACACAGGTGTTTGCATGTCTAATAACATATGCATGTGGATAAAATAACAATATATATTGAAATTTATAGATTAAGTGCAGAGAAGAGACAGACTGGAGACAGAGGGAAGGAAGATCCCACACATTCCTATATCAGAGAAGTGGTTTTTTCCCCCTTCACCCCCCACTTTATTATATTAATTTTTGTTGACATGTGATCTTGTTATATGTAGCTGAGGCTGCCCTTGAGCTTGTGTTCCTGTTCCATCCTCTCATGTCTTGAGATCACCAGTGTGAGCCACTGTCCACGGTTGGGAGCAGTCAGTCTTTGGAGGAGGTTGGTGGGAAGCTCGTTGGGGTTTTCAAGTTGATCTCAGTCAGTGAGACCTAGCGTTGCAAGCTTTTCAGAAGGTGAATGAAGTCGCTGAAGTGCTGAGTTTCTTGAAGATAGGTGGAATGAGGAGTTTAGAGAGACAAGAGATAGTGAGAGAAAGCAGGATATGACTGGTCCTGTAGTGCCACAGGACAAGGGACGGGATGGAGAGGGTAGAAAACATCCAGGAGCGGTAAGATGTAGCACCTGATGAGCTCAGGGCACGCAGAAGAAAGCATCTAGGTGTAAAAGGAATTACAAATTCTAGCTAGCCCATATAAAATACATAAAACCCAGGTATTTTATTTACAAGCTGTAAGCCTAGATTGGTCAGGTTCTGGAGCTATTCTGACTTTCACCCCAGCCATATGTGCCTTGTTCTTTCTCCGGGCGGCTTCTTCATCTCTCCGGGTCCTTCTCCTTTCTCTCTACCTGCGACCCCCAGCCAGGTAACCGAAAACCTGCCTACTTCTGTCTATTGCCCAATCACGGGCTTTAGCGTTTTATCGACCAATTCATTCAGGGAGCAAGGGTTGCAGAAGAAAAGCTGGTGCACATGAGAATTTCCTAGGCGAAGGCAACCAGATCTTAGCGGCCAGTATTTAGCATTCCATTACGTAGCAGCAGCACCAGACCAACCTCCTACATCTAGGGAAATGTGAAAGGCTGCGTGACCGAAGGGATGGTGTAATTGTCAGGAGTCAGGGAGGTGACTCTGCTGTGTGTAAGAAACTTGGCTATTATATTTGTGAGTGGAACAGATCTAAATGTCAGGCATTGGTATGTGGTTTTAAGTTGTCAAGATTTTAGACTCTGGGTTCTCGGAGGTGTGATTTAAAATGCCACAATACGGTGCATGCTGCAAATTAAGCTTATGAGTGAAGGAGATGCTCACAGGCAGGTGCCCGCCATGTTGCTCAGGACACAAAGAATATAGAGAGCAGCCTACTAGCCAGGCAAGGTCCTCTACCTGCCATCCCAACTGTAACCTGCTTGTTCTGATGTCCGAGATGTCTCCTAATGGTAAAAGGAGAGGACACAGGACCCACCCCCTTTAATTTTCCTCCATGAGGTTTCACAGATGCGCATTAAAGACTGCTTTATTTTTGACTCAGAAAAATAGGGGGTCATGAGGGGTGGTCATCTGTTAAGGACAAAAGGGAAGCCCCAGGGAAGATGAGTCAGGGCTGACTAAGCAGGGGGTGTGGGAATGCATTTACTGCTTCCTAGGGGTACTCTTGGCTTTTATTGCTCCTGGCCCCATGTAGGCTTCAGACTAACACAGCTGTCTTTTAATAACAAGGGGATGGGGACAGGGGCGGTGTTGGGGAAGGGGGTGTTAGAGACGCTGGTGAGAAAGTTTGTGTTTTTCAGTAGGTTTGCGTTGGGTACGGTTCACACCTTTCTGTTGTTTGCTTAGCTGGGACAATATTGTAAAGCACTTTCTACAGATTAATATAACATGAAGAGGCTGCCAATGCATTAAAGTCAAGGAGGGAGGGAGTCAGGCTTTATGTTTTTAGAGCACTCGTGATCACTGAAATGCTAGCATTTTATAACGGGAGGAATCAACATTATTATGATTATTTTATTTCTTTGTGTGGAAGAAAAATGGTCTCGTTATGTAGATGCGGAGAGGAGGGAGAGGGTGAATGCTGGTTTCCACTCATCCGCTGGGACCTAGAGCTCTGCCCTTTGAAGGCACTGTTACGTAGGCCCCTTTCTAGTGGTCACTCATTGTCTACCCACTAGCCCATTTGCTACTTTAGCCAAGGTCTATCTCAGGAATTATTCCTGATCCTGAATGGCTAGAGGTTAGCCCAGAGGGTTCTGGAAGCTGAAGCGTCTCTCTGGTGAAGCGCGGCGGCAGTTGTTGCCAGGGGACTGACCCTTTCCAAGCTTCAGAGTTTTCCTCTTCAGTCTTAGATTCTTCAGTTCACTTTTGAGACAGGGTCTAATACATCTCAGTTTGTGCCCCAACCTATTCCCCAGCTGGGATGACCTCAACTTTGAGTTTCTGACCTTCCTTTCCAGTTCTCAGTTCCTGAGAACCACAATGGCTGGTTTACGCAGAACCCAGAACTTCAAGGCTCCACGTGTGTTAGGCAATCACTCTTTCAACCTTGCTGCATCCTTAGGCAGATTTACTCTGTCTTTGGAGGGGCTCTAGATCATATCCCACACTTATTTCAAGCTGCTGTGCAAACCCGGTAGTGGCAATGCGAGTAGTATAAGCAGGTGACTATACATATTTTAATTACACATTATACTATAAAACATGTAAGAATAATATCTAGGTGCTAAACAGCTCTTCTCAAAAATAAACTGAAATCAGTCTGACAAACCACGGCCCTAACGTAGAGTCACTACAGCTGGTCTTCCTGGTCAACTGTCAGTGGGTGGAGCCATCATTCAATTCACTAATAGCTTTAGGTTTTAGCTACAAATTGCACATGTTTAAGCTAATTATTTACACAGCCTTTATAGTTGTTCATTGTTGGTTACTAATTTTTCATCCAAAGGATCAAAATAATGGTACCATTCATTTGTGCTGGTTTCCTCCTTAAAATAAATGGTTTTGTGCTGTCAACTTGGACAATGCCTTTAATGTCTTTGCTCTTAGCACTCCTTCCAAATAAACATAGGAAGTGTCCTGGGTTTGGGAATCGACCATGAGACCTCCTTAGAATGTTCTTCTCCTTGGCTATCATCAGCTCAACATCTAACTGTTAATCTTTCCTAAGAAAAACAAGGCTTTCTTTTTGTAAATCTGAAATATTAAAAATAACAACACAGAGCATTCTTAATGTGCTAGCGGTCAGGATTAATTCTTGCTTTTCCCAAATCCTACCGGGCCTCTTGGGAAAGGACAGGACAAGGGAGAAGTGTGGCCACCCACTCAGGATGCCGTCCTTCCCACTCTGTAACACTTCCTGGGAGGATTGTGCTTTCTCCACTGGGTGATCCTGTTCTGAGGACTGGTTTAGAGAATATACCTCTCATGGGGAAGACACACCCGCTTGGCCAAAGCATGAAGAAAAAACCAAACTCTGTTTAAAATCCGGACCCTTTGACCCAAGGACCTGAAGTTCTTTCTCTAATGACTGGGATGTGGGTCCCACAACTGTGTGAACACAGCAGTGCAGATAGGTTTTCAGGAAGCAGGACTGAAATCCCTGTCACCCAGGACCCGACCTCATGTGCTTTGTTAAAAGAGGGGGTCTGTGAGTTGATCATGAAGACCCCTTTCTTCCTGTGCAACATCCCTTGTTGTCAGAAGAGTGATGGACTTTCTTGAGATTCAAAACTTACCGGGAAGAAGAAAAAGGCTGATGGAGAAACACGAGGGGATTGTGTCTTTGCACCCCAAACATACACAAACAAGCCAAGTGTCACCTCTGTGTGAGCGATCCGTCGGTGTTTCCGAGGCTGTGGAATTCTGTATCAAATGATGAGGCAGTTCCTTATGATTTCTGCAATAGAGAGAGGTGCATTCCTTCTTGAGGCAGTGCATGAGAAGACAGGTGCATTTCCCTTGAGACAGGGGCTCTGTTGACTTTGTGTATTGATGCTGTGGTCTAATGGGAATGTCCGCTTAAATTGCAGAAACATCTACTCTCTCATCTACTGTGGAGGCCTGGAACCAAGCCAGAGTCAAGTTCAAGGCCCCGAGAGATGCCGGAGGTCTATGTGGTACAAATAATATCCAAGCCATCACTCCCTGCTACAACAAAAGAAAAAGAAATAAGAAAGACAGTGCTAACCAACAAATAAACTCAATTAGGTTGTTTTGTTTTCCAGGAAACAATGGCTCCTGTGTCAGGGAAGGGAGGCTTCTCCGGGGGTGTTCTTAACAAGCTAACAGAAGCCAGGAAAATGGAGGTTCGTAGTTAATTTGGAAAAGCTTAATGGAGTAAGGAAAATATCTTAAACACAAGTCCTTTGAACCATCAAAGACTGTCAATTAGGTTCACCCAAAAGTTAAACTCCATGTTGAAAGACATCACTATGTCAAAACACCAACGAGAAGTTGAAAATAAACACTGAGACACAATGGGCGGTGATGGCTGTGTCTGATATGTAATGATATATATCTTTAAAGTCTACAATAAAACACCATGACTGAAAAACCAAAAATGATATAAGCAACATAAATAAAATAGAAAATGAAAATGTACACTGTGCCATTTCAAAGCCCCAGTGAAAGCCTAGCCAACGTGGCCTATTCTGAGCTGGAAAGGTACGTGTAGACGGCTGTGTTTCACTTTTCTCAGTTAGGAGCGCAAGGCGACAAATGCCCTACATACTTTATGGAAATACACAAGTTAGTGTTGGACTCCTCTATTATAATCACAAGTGCTCATAATTCTGAGTCATCCCAGCCACTTAGTGCCAAGGGCTAGCCTTTGATACTCTTCATGGCATCAGGGATAAGGAGATATAAAAACAATAATCATTATGATGGTAAACAGAACCAATTCCTGAATCCGTTACTGGATAATTATGAAAAATACATTTATGCACTTTATAGTTGAACATATAAGACTGACCCAGATTTACTGTCACGAAACGGTTTTAAGATAACCTTTTTAGGATCATTTTCACAGCTGTAAGATCCTAATTTTGGGTTGGAGAGATGGCCCCAAAGGTGAAGGTGCATGCGACAGCCTAAATTTGTTCTCCAGAATCTACCTGGTAGAGGTGAGAATCAGCTCCTGTAATTTGTTCTCTTCTCTCCACATATGTGCGTGCATGTGCACTCACACATATGTACACTCACAAGCATGCACACACACTCTCACATACACATGCTGTATACACAACACACAACACACATGCACACAGAATCAATAAATGGGGAAAGAGGGAGTTTATCTTCTCGGTAGATGTGTTGATGGAGGCCTGCAAGTCCAGCACTTGGGAAGTCAAGGCCGGCATGGGCTGTATTCTTGCACCTTATCTCAGATGGTGGAGTTCTGAGAATGAGGCACAGCGATAACTCACTTGCCCAGTGCTCACAAGGGCCTGGGTTCAATCCCTAGTATGGTGCAGTCTCACCTCCTGTGTATACTACACTTATCAAACAATCCTGAACAGCATTTCTTATGACCATGAGAGATATATATCTGCTGAGGAGTGAGGATGCTTATTCTTTACTTAATTATTTTGAGACAGTATCTCACTAGATAGCTTGGGGTATCCTGGGGCTTGCTATATAGATCAGGCTGGTTTTGAACTCACAGAGATCCACTTGACTCTGCTTCTATATGCTAGGATTAAAAGTCTGTGCCATGCCTGGCTCAAGTAAGGGAGATCTTATTGTCTTAAAATTTTACATTTCCTAGAGGCCGGAGAGATGGCTCTGCAGTTAGGAATGCTTTCTGCTCTTCCAGAGGACCCGAGTTCAGTTCACAGCACCACATTGTGGCATCTCACAATCGCTGGGAACGTCAGCTCTTGGGGATGTGATACCCTCTTTGCAAGAACGCACATGTTTGTGCATACACACAGACACACGTAACAAATGAGGTTTTTTTGTATACACAACACACAACACACATGCACACAGAATCAATAAATGGGGAAAGAGGGAGTTTATCTTCTTGGTAGATGTGTTGATGGAGGCCTGCAAGTCCAGCACTTGGGAAGTCAAGGCCGGCATGGGCTGTATTCTTGCACCTTATCTCAGATGGTGGAGTTCTGAGAATGAGGCACAGTGATAACTCACTTGCCCAGTGCTCACAAGGGCCTGGGTTCAATCCCTAGTATGGTGCAGTCTCACCTCCTGTGTATACTACACTTATCAAACAAATCATACAAATGGGTGTATGATGACAATGACAGCAAGTCAGGTGTCTCTGACAAAATTTAACTACCTTTGGGCATGGCACCATGGGTGTTTTCCTGACCTGTCACATGAGCTCCCTAGAAACATGTGTCCTCTTGTTGTTTATTTTGTGTTTTCCTTTCCTCCTTGGTTTTGGAGAACAGCCTGACTCTGCTAACCCAGGGAGGGCAAGTTTCTCTGCTGATCCCTGATCATTCCTAAAGATTCGTAGATTCTAAAAGGCAGAGGTGGGGGTTGGGGATTTGGCTCAGTGGTAGAGCGCTTGCCTAGGAAGCGCAAGGTCCTGGGTTCGGTCCCCAGCCCTGGGGGGAAAAAAAGAAGAAGAAGAGGAAAAAAAAACCAAAAACAAACAAACAAACAAACAAAAAAAAAAACCCTAAAAGGCAGAGGTACTAGTTTTGGTGTTTGATAAATATCAGTCAGTGATTGGCTATCCTGGTCAACATTTAATTCTGCCCAGAGAGTGCTAGTCACTCCATTTGGGGTAATTTCCTTTTTTCTTTTTCTTTTTCTTTTTTTCTCTTTTGAGACGGGGTTTCATTGGGTAACTTGGACTGGCCTTGAACTTGTGAGCCTCTTGCCTCAGTTTCTGAAGTGCTGGGACTATAGGCCTGTGTGTCACCATGTCAGGCTTCAGGCTTACTTGGAGTAAGTCTTGTAGAGACCCTTCCATGAGCGTGAGTTCCAGTTTTCCCTCTCTTTGTCCTGGCTCTTCTCCCCTTCTCTGTCTCTCTCTGTCTCTCTCTATCTCTCTCTGTCTCTCTCTGTCTCTCTCTTCCTTTTTCTCTCTTCCTCTCTTCCTTCCTTCTGTTCTTTTAAATTAATTAATTAATTTTAAAAGCTCACTTTATGTCCCAATCACAGCCTTCTTGCCTCCTCTAGTCCATCCTTACAAATCCTTCCAAAGATTGTCCCTTCCCCTTCTCCTGAGAGAAGGGGAGCCTCCCTTGGGTACCACCCCACCCCGGTAGCATCCAGTTCCAGGAGGTCTGGCACATCCTCTCTCACTGAGGCCCACCCAGGCAATCCAAGTAGGGGGAAGGGGATGCTATGGTAGGGAACAGAAACTAAGACATTTCCCCTACCACTTTTTAAGGGAACCACATGAACACCAAGCTGTGAATTTGTTACAAATAAGTAGGGGGGTCTAGGTCCAGCTCCTGTATGCACCCTGTTGGCAGCCCAGGCTCTGTGAACCCCTATTGGCCCAGGTCAGTTGACTCTGAAGGTCTTGTGGTGTCCTTGACCCCTTTGAGGTGCTCATTTCTATCCCCTACTCTTTCATAAAACTCCCCCAGGCTCCGCCTGGTGTTAGGCTGTGGGTCTCTGAATCCATCTCCATCCATCCTGGACCCCTTCTCGTTTCTGTCTTATCCTGGAATCACTCATTTATTTAAGAACTTCTACCGTGATTGTAGCTTGTGAGAACAATAATTTAAATTCTCCCCAGTGAGGCACAAATGACTGTTAATGGCTTAAGATGTTGCTCCTTTCTGAAGTGTGTGCATAGAGCTAAATCAAACAATCAATTATTTAACATATCGTAAAGGCAAATATATTAATTTTTAGCAGCTTAGATCTTGAACTAATGGCACAACCTGTTTGTGGACTGTGGGGAGGGGCTAGGGAGAATGATCTCTCATTCTGAGATTAGCATTAATACATTCAAGTCTCGGGGCTTTATACTGGTGAATTCTACATTGTTGTGTACCACGAGGCTCCTTTCAATACGCAGGCACAGCAGACTTTAAAATTTTTATTTCTTAAATTAATAGATGGCATTTCGTTCCTAGTTTATGAGTTCCAGTGCATGCACACACGTGTGTGCCTTTTGCCTTTGTCAGTGTGCAGAACATTAATGCCCCACCAAATTCTCACAACCTACCTGGCTGTAGTCATAGCGGTTTATACCCTGGTATCTACTGACGGTACTGCTCTGTGACTTTTCCTTTTGGACAATGCTGTATGAAGGGAAAAATAGAGTGCACATAGACACTCTTTTATTGAACTAAGTGCTGTTGGCCAGTAGTGTTTTACAATATGGAGTCTCAGGAACTTGTTCTCTGCTGGAGAATACCGGGGCTGTCTTCCACAGTGGTGGTCAGAGCTGGTCTGTCACAGTCATACACATTTGTGTCCTCACTTTTGTGGGAAAGAAGTTTTTATTTCTCTGGAGTAAATAAGCAAAGGATGGACTAATGAACCCTATAGTGTATATATTTTGTCTGTCTATCTATCTATCTATCTATCTATCTATCTATCTATCTATCTATCTATCTATCTATCTTACATCTGGAGAGATTCTTCCTCACCACACTTCTGAGAAGAATGGAGACTTGCGATGTAACCTTTTCCCAAGAGGATAAACGAGTCCCACTGTGGTCATGGAAGTGCTTGGCTTGGTATGGCCACCTGGCCTTGTTCATGTCTTTATCTTCAGACGTTTTTTGACCTTGTTCTTCCTGTCTCTCAGGAGGAAGGTGTGCTATACCATAGAGCCATTTTCCTCCAAAGGCAGTTCAAGGCTACCCTGTCCCGTGTCGCTAACATGGACACCAGTGTTAAATGTAAACATGGTTGTCAATGGACAGCCCCCAGCTGCTGGATGGACAGACCCCAGCTGCTGGCAGAGCCAATGACCTTTTCTTCCCTGTGCGATTCGTTCACATGTGTTCTCTGGGCTCCTGCCAACACTATTTACACCACACAGAGGAGAACAGAAGAGAAACAAACACATGGCGCCTGATACCTGGGGGTAATGTGAGTGTTTATGTAAAAGATTATTCCCTCAGTTTTTAACTCTGGTTTTCAGTCGAAAATCAATAACCGTGTTGTGACTTGCACTGACATTAGCCACCCTCTGTGGAAAATTGTATATGCAGAACAATATGCTGGCTTTAAATTTAAAAATACCGATTGAAGTCTTAGCATGAGGTACTTAACTCCTGGGCCAAAAGGGCCAATAGGCACACAGCCTGGCCTGCCGTCAGTGTCACCATTCAGAGGTAAGACAGGTGCAAATCAGGACTCTAGTAATGGCTGCAAGGCAATTTGGAAAAAAAAAATGAAACAAAACAAGCCAGGTGCATTGTGCAGGTCCTCCTTCTGCAGATTTCAGGGCCCAGCTAACTGACCTCCACTGACCACGAGTCTGCTGTGAGTCCAGAGACCCAAAGATGTTTATCCAGAGTGGTGAAACCAGACAAAAAGAGTCCAGAAAGTGACAGGGAAATTCTTCAAAGATTAACATTTTCTTTTAAAAGTGTGTGTGTGTGTGTGTGTGTGTGTGTGTGTGTGTGTGTGCACATAAAAGTAAGTAGGACATAGGTATGCCATGTTGCATATGTGGAGGTCAGAGAACAGCCGTTGGGATTCAGTGATCTCCCCCCATGTGGGTCTCAGGGATTGAACTCAGGCCATTGTGTGAGCACCTTTGTCCGATGTGCCATCTTGCCAGGCGTCATTGTCTTAAGCTAGCTTTATGCCACAATAGGAAAATACGTCAGAGAAGCAAGGAAATTGGACTTTTGTCTTATACCATTGCTTTGGCTTTGCCTGTGTGTTTCCTTACAGACTTTTTGACACGTGAGCTGTGGTGCCAGTCTGGGTGTTCCGCTTACTGAACCTTGGTCTTTCTGTTCTCCTGCAGGGCTGGAATTGAAATTCATTTGGTCAGGGGTGCTGGGATTAAAGAATTTAATGAGTTGCAGAAGTACCCTATTAAGGAACAGGGATCATTCTTATAAACCATGAATTAATTTTTATGAATTAGGTCCAAAGAGCTTAAGTAAAATACAGCTGATATTTCATAAGTGATTTCAGCCCTCTTTAATAGTACAAGTCTCTGGTGTGTAATATTTAGGTAATGATTATCATAAAACAGACATCTTTTGAGGGCAATGAAGTGTTCTCGGTAATTCTTCTCCGTGAGGGAGTTGGGAGGAGGACGTCATCACATTTAGCCATATTTATCGCACCCAACACTCATGATGTTTGGAACTGTGGCTGTCTCATGGTGTGGGAGTGTGTTTTTGGAGGTACCCAGTGCTGGTTTCATCACCAAATGTTGTCAGATGTGAGCAGCGGCACAGGCTGGCTCTGCAAGCCTAGGCTCTGGTACGTAGCAAGGGGAGGCCTTAATTTATGAGGTCGGAGCATTGCACAGAAAGAATATGGGGTTACTACCACGCTCTGCCCCAAAGGAGCAAAGAGCACACTAGACTTCAGCTGAACATGCTACATCCAGGGAGTGATACGCATGTTTCAAGATCCCCAGGCTTGGCATCTGTTTTGTTAGAAAACTGAGCTGATGATGAAAAGACCCCTGCAGAGGGTCACCTGAACACCTACTCCCACTTTGTCACACTTCAGGATGGATAGGACACAGAGGACATATCAGCTGTTTCTCTTGTTGCTACGGCAAATTCCCTGGGGGAAAGTATCTTCAGGGTAGGGGGGTGTATTTCAGCTCACAGTTTGTGGGTATGCAGTCCCTCGTGATGGGGGAAAGCATGGTGACAGAAGTGTGTGGCAGCTGGTCACAGGAAGTAGGGCCAGATTCAGAATATAACCCAGGCAGCATATTGCAAAACTAGAACTCTGAACCGCCACATCCAGAATCTGCTGTGCACCTAAACAATAAGCAACACCAAAGATAAGAAGGTAAAATTTAGAATAAAATATGTTTAGAGACTTTGTCAGACAATCCTGTCTGCCCCAGAAGTGGCATGCTGTCTTCTTTCCAGAATTTCCCCTCCATAATTGTTCACCTGGGCTCCTAGATATGGGGCTTCCCTACTGTGGGGGTGGATCCTGGTGTGAGGCCAATCCTATGCAAGGGGTGACCCTCACAGAAAGACTACGTGTATGATATAAGAAAGCTTGCATCTGAGGTTAAAGTCCAGCAACCAAAACCAGAAGGAAGTAGGCCAAGAGCTGGGGAGGATGTCAGACTAAGTCTTGGCTCATAGCTGTGCCCCTTCCTGGGTAGCGCTGTGGGCATCTGTAGCTCAGCACAGGCAGTCGGCTGTGTCTGCCTCTCACACAGACATGGCGTGGCGTCACTTTCT
This sequence comes from Rattus norvegicus, assembly GCF_021556685.1. Lineage (NCBI taxonomy): Eukaryota > Metazoa > Chordata > Mammalia > Rodentia > Muridae > Rattus > Rattus norvegicus. The sequence goes on from NC_141549.1 coordinate 89,054,779, forward strand.
GCTACGATCACAGCAACCTTTTATGATCTGTTTCTAAGGTAGCTAATGATGTAAAATGATAAGGCCCGCTTTAGAGAATATCGGATTGCTACGAGATGACTCATGTGTGGACCACGCGTCTCATTTACCAAATAGCTATACCATACCTCAGTCTGCTGCTTTTCATCCACCCCCACGGATTTCTGGCCGTCTCCTGAGATCCTCCCGTTGGACGGAACAGAAGTCTCTGGCACTGTGTCTGAACACCCACTGTGCTATCTTGGCTTGCTCTGAAGCTGCTGTTGGAATCCTAGAATATTTGGGATCTTGGAGACGGGGACCATGCAAGCGATTGAGGCTAATTGGCTGTGTGAAATTTTTAGGAAGGAATTCCAGACGTTGAGTGACGAGAGATTCTAGGTGAGACTGCACCAGCAACCCCGGGCACTTCTTTTATTGAACAATAAACAATAAAAACTGGTCATGGTGACACACACCTATTAACTGGGAACACAGGAGGCTAAGGCAGGTACTGCTATGCATACAAGGCCAGCTGACTGTATGAGACCGTGCCCCAAAAAACAGAAACCTGGGAAGGCTAGATAATACGATGTGTCGATAGGAAACTCAAGCATGCAGTGATACCTCTGTCGCCATGCACTTCCTCAGAATGTGGGGACAAGTCCTGGGGGTATCCCCATCATTCACATCAAGTGCTGCTTGTACTTGGAGATCACAGGGGCAGGTTGTGTGATGGCTTTCCCCATATCTATGTGCAGTGTGTCCCTTGTCCTACCAGATAGTTCCACGGGGTGTCATGGCTTTGTCCAGCCACCTCAAGATCCTGAGGGCAGCTGGCTCAGATCAAGGCTGTGGGGATAGGATCGTGTCATGACTTCCAGAAGATTGTGACACAAGAGTCCTCTGTGCCATCTGCCCTCTGCCCTCAGTCTGTGCTGTCCTGACAGGTTTAATTCTCTAGCCCAAATCCCAAGGCTCTCCTTCCTTATACTTGCCTGTCTGGGCAGTGGGCAGCTGGACCAGGCATCCCTCCACCCCTAGCTTGACTCCCCTCCACCAGGATTTTACCACCCTTGCCTCTTCTGGTCCCCTTCAGGCATGGACCAGGGACTTAGTCTCTCTTTTTTCAGACTCTGCCCCTTTCAGTGAGACCAGCCCCAGACTCTGCCTGGCCTTCCCAGAAATCCCCCCAGGAAGCTGCCCCATGGAGCCCCCTGATCCCTGAGCAATCTGTTGTCACCACTCTGCCTGACTTGATAGATTATTATTTCCTTGTTATTTTAATGACTTCTTTGCCAACAGATGTTGTCCCCGAGCCTACTCAAAGACCATCATTGGCGTCTCGATATTTTTCTAAGTCTTTGTAAAGTTTTTCTAGGATGTCAAATTCCCCAAGAGGTTCTGTTTTCTCTGACGTTGGGTCTTACTAAATCCCCTCTGGGAAATAATTGCCGAATTTTGCTGCAGGGTTTGAAGTTTAGTGATCTTTTTTCTGAAACTGCTCTCTCTGAGTCCTCCTCCTCAGATAGGTTTTCCATAGATATCAGACCTACAGACCTTCACACAGCCTTTATCACCCCCACCCCCACCAGAAACCACCTTGTTCTACCTTCCCAGAAGCCGAGACAGCTCACTTCTCTCCTCAGTACTCTGTTTTCTACCTCAGTTTCCTGCCCCATCACCCTCCTCCCCCTTAGCTGAGGAGACCAACTCTCTACTTTGTTGGAAGTTCTATAAGCCTGTATACTCTGTCCTTGCTGCATGAAAGTAGAGGTGTGGAGGGGAATTAGCACAAATAATAAACAAGAAAGGGTTAAAGAGACAAGACACCCCAGAAAGTATTAGTCACGGCTCTTTCGTCTTCTCCCAAAGAAAAATAGCTTTGTGTGCAGCTGCGCTCCTTGTCGTCTTTATAGATGTTCCCATGGGAGTGAGCATCTTCCCTGGGAAGAAGGGTTTACCCGACACACCTTGGCAGGGAGCTGAGTCACATATGCAGGCTGTGACACCAAGCGAGGGTGCCCAGTGGCAGGGTTGTGGGAGCTTCCCATCGGTCATCCCCTTGATTTCACAGCCCTGTGGCTGTGAGATGGGCTTGGTTTTGCTTACCACATTTTTGTTCCCTGGGGTTGATTGACATCTAAAGCTATCAGACTGTTTCAGTTTGCTTGTGCTCCGGGAGGAAGGGGAGCAGGGGGAGAAAAGAAAATGCCACAATTTAACAATGGGCTGTGCTTTCCCCAGTTCAAACGCAGACGTCCAAGATCTAGGTGTAGGCAGCAGTTTCTCTGAAGGCTTTGCTCCTGACTCATGTAGGCGTCCCCCTGTTAGCTCTATTCATTCACCTCGGATCTCTTTCTCTCATAAAAACACCATTTCTGTGTGGTTAGGACTCCACCCTAATGGTCTCACTTTAATTACCTCCTTGAAGGCCTTATATACATGAATAGTCAAATGGTGGGGGACGCTCAGCATGAACTGCTAAGGACGCTGTAAGAAGAACCTGGTCCTGGTGCCCATGGTTGTTAGCTTGGATGATTCTGTTGCAGGAACAGGAGACAACACAAATTTAGATGTATGCCAGGGCAATGTAATGTAATGTGAGCTTGGCTGGTTTTCTGTCCTGCTTTGGGTCAGCTGTTCTTTTGTGACTCATCCTGCTAACTTAGTTTTAGGGGACAGTAGAGGCAGCAGGGGAATGGGGTACAAAGGGGCTGAGCTTTGAAGGTCATAGAAGGTCATAGAAGGTCATCCCTGCTTTGGGCAGGGATTGGACTGGCTGTCCAATCAGCAGCACCTGAAAGGTGGGCATCAGAGGTCTTACAGAAAAGGAGGACCGAAGACTGTGTGGGTGGGAGTGTGGTCTGTTTGAGAGAGATAATTGTACTTTGGGTCCCTCATGAAAGATCGTGCGTGTGGCCAGCACCATGCCAAGCAGTGCACAAGCAATATTCAGGGTTCAGCATTAAAATCCCCCTTTTAATTTTAAGATTAAACATCTGCATTTTCATATATACTGACTGATCCCTCCATTTGCTCCTCCGTTCCCCATCCCCCATTTCCCCTTCCCCCATCCCCCATCCTCCATTCCTACCTGTGTTCTCCTCCCTCTGGTCTCTCCCCCTTCCTCATGTTCTTGTCCTCACACCTCTCTAACCATAAAGTCTCTTTTGCCCCTACTCCTGGGGCCCCTTTCTAGTCCCCTCAGCCCATGCTCACATGTACATAAACAAGCGTGTATAAAAACTTGAAACAGAATGTTAAGGGGCTCATTTTACCGATTCCTTAAAACAACTGAAGGAGGAACAGTGAACCTCAAGTGGGAACAAACCATCCTCGGACAATAAATGGGTGGAGCTTAGGGAACATTATCTGGGATTCTTTAAAAAAATACATATTTTATTTTTAGTGGTGTGTATGTGTGTGTGTGTGTGTGTGTGTGTGTGTGTGTGTGTGTGTGGTATGTTATCATGGGCATGCGCACGTGCATTCGCGTGTGCACATGTTTGTTTGGGTGTCCCTGTCTAGACTCCCAGGGCTGGAGTGGCAGGTGGTTGTGAGCTGCCCTGTATCATCCATAGGAGCAATACGTGTCCCTAACCACCGAGCCATCTCTCCATCCTGTGTTTAGAATTCCCGAGGTAGCTGTGCTCACTTTCAAAACAACTCGGGCTCAGGAATGGAGCAGGAGTTGGGTAACAGCCACCGGGGACTGGAACTGTCAGTGGCAAGTGGCCTGTGAGGAGTTCCCTGGGTGTGGGATGGAAAGTGAGCGTGTCCTCTGCCGTCAGCTTTCTTTCCCTGCCTGTGTGGAAACTGCCTTTTGTTACATCAGTCTTTCAACAAAGAGGCTTTGAGTCCAGAGAGGAACATGGGGTTTGCTTTGTGGATGGTCCAGGACTGTGGCTGGCCACTGCACAGTGGAGTCAGACCTCGGAGCAGCATGCTACACTGACTTCCAGCTGAAACAAAGAAGAAAGGGGTTGAGCAAACTAAAGCCACTGACTTCCCACATTAGTGAGATGGCAGACCTTCTCAAAACAGTGTGCCCTTGACCCCAGCACCCCTGCCATGACCCCAGTGCACCTACCATGACCCCAGCGCATGCGCCCTGACCCCAGCGCATGCGCCCTGACCCCAGGGTATAAGCTTAGTGCTGGCTGCGCTGAGAAGTGGCCTTGAGCCATGGTGTTGGTCTCCAGAAGACCAGAGAACCTTTGTGTCTTCAGGCAGCTCTGATTCTGTGGAGAAAAATGGTTATGGAATTTCTGTTGTCGTGCCTTCCAGAAGAATCTTCATGCTGAGGTGGATACATATCTGCAAACGGAAGACAGAGAGAAAGTTCAGCTGTTGAGAGCACTTGACTGCTCTTGTAGAGGACTCCAGTTCCATCCCCAGGACCCACATGGTGGATTACCACCACCTGTAAATTCAGTTCTAAGAAAAAGTTCTAAGAGTTCTGAACCCTCTTCCAGCCTCCTTGAGCACCAGGCATGCATACACTTACATAGATGCATACACTTTCATATATGCATAAGATACACATAAAATAAATAATAAATGTGGATGAATTTCCTCTTCTCACTGTCTTTTTTTTTTTTTTTTTTAAATTGCTGCTGTGACAGAATCTTTGAGACTGGGTAAGTTACAGAAAACAGAAATTTTCTTCTCACAGTTTCTAGGGTATGAATGAGAGGGGGAGGGAGGGAGGGAGGGAGGGAGGGAGGGAGGGAGGGACGGAGGGAGAGAAAGAACATCCTGCTTTTTGAAGCTTTTAGGGTGATACCAATAGGAGGCGACACAAAGGTTTTATGGTCAGTTACACTTCCCAGTCTCACTCTGCTTTCAGAGGGGTGGAGATGTGAGGGGTCCCAGCCCCACACTTTCACTGTCATGCCCTCCATCATGACTGTCTCGTCAAATCTTTCTTTTAACTTGCCTTTTCCATATTTGGACACAGCTAGGAGAAAGGTAAATAGCCCACCACCTTGACTGATAAGTGGTCCTTCCCCTCATCACTAATGGCCTCTCGTTAGAGGCCACTGGGACTTGGGTTTCCAACACAAACTTTTGAGGGACACATTTGTACAACAGTCTGCTGGCCTACTTTGTGGCCATGTGAAGATCCTCCTGTCTCTCTGCCTTGGCCTGTCTCCTCTCCCAGTCTTTCTCTCTTCCCCACCCCAGCCCATCTCTCCAGATGTTAGTGCTGTGTCTACAGTTTTGATTTGCTTCAATGTGCACATTCAAAGTTCAATGCATTTTCAACTTCTATAATGTTTCAACTTCTGGGCACATTTTGTATTAAAGTGGCATTTCTCTTTTCCAACAGAGAATTAGCTCATTTAATTACAATAAAGAAGATATTGTGATCTGTGTCAATGGCTTTATAGAAAAACACTCTGGCATTGATCTCTTTTTGTTTTCCCTTGTTAAAAATGCTAACTTCAATGTTGAAAACTGAAAATGGGAGATGTTCATGGATATTTTAGCTTCTTCTTTTCCAACTTGGGATAGTGGCACCCACATGAAGGACTCAAGCCTTTGAGATACCTCTGGAGAACCCTGTGCCACTGAAGGGTTCCTAAGCTAAGCTGCTTTTTGAAGATCCAGCAGCAGATTGGCCTACAGGACTCCCTGATTAAGGGTAATAAGAGGTCAGTCTGGAGAGATGGATGTTAGCCTATCGTTGGAGAGGATGATGGGGTCAAGAGCATCCTTGGTAAGGTTGTGTCTACAAAGTAATAAGCTGTCCCAGTAGGGTTGATTTAACAGGGGTGACTGGAAGGGCTCATTTTCTAGGCTACACTGGAGCAGCGAACCGGAGTGATTAAACATAGTTTCCTTTTTGTATTCTAAGAATAAAATGCTTGGAGATAAATGCTATTATTTCCCCAGTATGAATGCTTAAAGAGTTTGTGAACGAAAAAAAAAAAGGTCTATAATCCTCAGTCTGAATAGTATATATACTATAGTGTACTCAGCCACTGAAGGCATGCTTGTGTAGAATCCATAGATGCCTTTAATCACCTTTTGTATCTTTAGTGTGTCTTCCTAAAATAACTGACACATGTGTGAGAAAAAGAGAGAGAGAGAGAGAGATTGAGAGAGAGAGAGGAAAGGGGAGAAGGGAGAGGGGAGAGGGGAGAGGGGAGGAGAGAGAGGAGAGAGGAGAGAGGAGAGAGGAGAGAGGAGAGAGGAGAGAGGAGAGAGGAGAGAGGAGAGAGGAGAGAGGAGAGAGGAGAGAGGAGAGAGGAGACAGAGTGAAAGCAGAGAGAGAGGAGGGAGAGAGAGGGAGGGAGAGGAGAGAGGAGAGGGGGAAAGAGAAAGGCAGAGGGGCAGGGGGAGGGAGAGGGAGAGGAGAGGAGAGGAGAGGCAAGACAGGGGTGGCGAGCTGTGTGCATGTGCCCACTGTGTGCCAGGATGTTTCTGTGGAGGTCAGAGTACAGCCTTCAGGAGGCAGTCCTCGCCTTCCTTCCCACCTTGCTTGAGACAGGTTTCCTTGCAGCTGCCTAAGCTAGGCTAGCTGGCTCTTGAGCATCTGGAGACAATCTTGTCCTTGTCACCCAACCATCACAGACGCTTGGGATAACAGGTGTGTGCTACTGCACCTGGCTTTTACATGGATTCTGGAGAGCACAACCCAGGTGGCCAGGCTCGAGTGGCAAGCATCTTACCCACTGAGCTATCATCTCGGCTTGGGATCTGACTTAGAGAAAAATCAAGTAGCGGGTAGAATTCCCACCCCATCCTTTCTGCAGCCATCACTTCTGTTATTAAGGTTGTGTGTTCTACTTGTGGTCAATTCGAGGTATCATGGTTACATAGTTTCCATCATCCCTCACTCTGGTTACATTCTGAGGACTTTGACAAACTTGTAACATCATGTTTCCATCGGTACTATATCCCCCTACTGCCCGGAAGTTCCCCCTACTCACCCATTCAGATTTCACACCATCCCCTTGTAGCTCGGCACATAGACTTTTGGTTGTCTCCTTAGCTTTCTTGGTTGTAGCATATATAACAGGAAGCACACATCACTCTCTTTCTAGATCGCCTTTTGTATCCAGTCATGCCACCATGTCTTTTTGTGGCTTGACAACTCCTTTCTCTTTCTGTTGCTATCATGTCTCCTCGTCTGCATATAGCACAATCTTGTCTGTCCACTCACCGACTACAGGGCATCTGGATTTCTTTTGTGTCTTGGAAATTCTTGAGACAGTCGCTGCTGTCACTAATTCTGCTGAGGTTTGGTGAGGATGCAAGTTTTCGTTTACATAAATGGCCAGGACTTCAGAAGTCAGATCAAAAGGTAACCAGTGTGTAATTGGGGCCAGCAAGATGGCTCAGTGGGTAAAGGCGCTTGATAGCAAGCCTGATAACCTGACTCTGATTCCATGTGGTGGGAGAACCCACTCCTGCATACTGTCCTCTAACGTCTATACAGGTGAATTGAGATATGCTTCTGTTCTTGCACACAGAGACACATGCAACAAATGAATGAGTGAAAAAAATTAAGATTTTAAACAAATATATATGTAATTGCATTAGAAGTTGTCAAACCATCATTTGGTAGTTATCATTTGATATCTTTTGATAGGTAATTGTATACTGTCTGAACTGCCTATTAATTAACTTACCAATATCCCCAATTTTGCTAAAAGACCTTAGGTGGGAAAGAAGCATGGGAATTTTGTGTACATGTGTGTGGTGTGTGTGTGTGTGAGTGTGTGTGTGTACAAATTTACTTTTTAAATTAATTTAAATTTAATTTAAATTTCAGATTTTTCAGAGAGTTTTCATAAGTGACACTGGCCAACATTTCTTAATTGTATCTTTCTATTTCGCCTCAGTTTATACAGGTAGTTAAGGAAGCCGGGGACTATAAAGTCTTCAGTTCCCCTTGTCTGAAGTGAGTGTCAAAACTAAGCCATTGGGTTACAATTTGTCGGCTCACGCTGTGTCTAGACTTCTGGGCTCCGGTTTCAGGTTTTCGTACTTTATCAATTAGACCCCCTTGCTTCCCAAGAGGGGAGCTATCAAAGGTATGTAGGTGTCCACCGAACTGCCCAGCTCTAGATCAGAGAGAAGTTTCATTTTGGTCTGATAAAGGCTTATCAGGCCGAGAGAAACAAAGCAACAGGAAATTGAATGATATGATTAACTCCACTTCCAAGGCACTTCCTGCAGACCAGCTACCCTCACCACACAGGTTTAGAGGCGAGATATCTGACCTTGATCACAGAAGTGATTTCTACCTTGCTGTCAGGGAGATTCCTCAGGCTCTGGGTGGCCAGGGCCCATTGCCCTGGTCAGGTTAATGGACTGTGAGCTCACCAAGGGGGAAAACAAGAGTCCACGTTCACCTCGGGAACTTGTCAGGAATTTAAAGATGGTTTCTGAGCCAGACACAGTTAATCTATCAGGGGAAAATCGAGAAGCCTGGCTTTGCCAAGTGCAGCTCTGTCCTGATAATGATAAAGTACAGGGAACGTCAGATGCTTGCTCAACTGTAGAAAAACCATGGGAAGCAAGAAAGAACACCGCAGGACAGTGAAAGGGCAGAGAAAGGGAAATCAAACATAAGGGCTGCCACAGGACTCTCCCCTCCCTCTTCCCTTTCTCCATATTGGGGCTGGAAACCAGGTCTTGTTCATGCCAGGCAAGTCCTTTGCTGCTGACCCACCCAGCCAACCTCATTATTGGGAATCTGGAGAAGAAATGAAAAGACACACAGACTTGCGAAGGAAGGAAAGAGAGCCTAGATACGTCGTCACAGAATGACGTCCACAGCTGGACACCAGAGTGGGAAAACTTCCTCTGGCTGTAGTGAAATTTGTTGTTTTCAAGACCCAGAGTCAACCTGGTGGGATTGGAGACAAGCTGGTAGGGATTCTCTTTCCGGACAAACCGGAAGTCTAGTAAGGCTGGAGTCTCCACTTTGCCACTGTCCTGGGACTGTGAGACTAGTCTCCCAGATGCCCTCATAATTCTGCAGGAAAAAAAAACATTTTTTTTTGTTTTGTTTTTTAATCTGGAAAGTGTATTTCGAAGGAAGTCAGAGGACAAAATTGTACCATGGTCACAAAGACTGTGCAGGAAGGCCCAGGAGCAACATGGGGCCAGGGCCTTTGGTGTTTGCAGTTCTGTCTCAGGGAGACAAATGCCCCTGCTTTGATCAAGGGTCAAGTGTATGTGGCAAATTCCTCTGTGAGGGACCCCCTGGTATACTGCCTGCACACGCGGGCAGGCGGCCTGCAGGGAGGTGGGGGTCGGAGGTAAGCAAGCATCGTTTGTTTTAAATTGCACCGTGGTAGAATCCGTGAACTCAGGGCTGCCATGAGCGTCCTGGGCACAAAGGAAAGCTGTGCAGGCTGTGTCTCTTTTGATATAGATTTTACCACCATTGTTCCAGGTGTCTCCGGAGAGAGCTTATTTCCATATGTATAGAGGAACGGAGCGCTTTCTCTTGCCGGTGAAAGTGTCACCGAATGTATTTTTAGCTATACATAAAGCCGCTGCGGAGTGAGGCATCTTACTGCCGGGGTCGCAAGGTTTGAACATCCTTTGCCACTGGAGGAATGTTAATGAGATGATTCTTCATTCCACTTATTTTAATTGCCAAACGACACTTAATCCCTCCCCCCACCCCCGACTTAAAAAAAAAATCAAACAAATCCCTTTTTGTGTATTACCGAGTTTGCTCTTGCAGGAGGCGGGTGTCTGAGAAAGACCTTAGGCTCCTGTGCAGAAAGTTCTAGGCCTGGCCCCCTCCCTGTGCAGTAGTGTGAGGTGTCAATGTCTGCTTCCCTTCCAATAGCTCGGAGGATGCTGAGAGGAGACGCCTGTGGTTGTCAGAGAAACACGGCGATATATTATTAGATCTTTCATAATTAGGCTTTGCTGATGTGTGCCAAAGATTCAGAGCTTAATCAAAAAACGTTATCACCCAGCCTGCTGCTGGAGGTGGGGGTGGGGTGCGGTGAATCTGCAAAGCCAAAGACTGTTCCTCCGGGTGCTGGTTCTGTAAGATAACCAAAGCAAGACAAAGGCAGACGGCTCCTGCCTGTGGTTCTGAGCAGGCTCATGCTTTAGTTCATCACGTGACTTATGTAGTGGCAGTGGGTTCGGAAAACTGAAGCCCCTCCTCGCTTCTGATTTCTGAGTCACTCCACCGACCAGGTGCTGACTAAGGCTGTGGGCTGTGGGAACCTGATCGAATGTGTCTGCCAAGCATTTCCAGGTAGAGCTTGCCTCCCCAGGGAACTTTAGAGATCCCTCCCTGGGTCACAGCAGGCCTGCCTGGCTGCGAATTTCAAAGAGTGTATCTCAGCTCTTAGATAAACCTGGCTGATGTCCCCTGGCAGCGAAGCTGGGGGAAGACCTCAGGGACAGCCATCCTGCAGCGCCCAGGGCTGTTTGGACAAACCGTGCTATGTTTTTTCTGCCCGTATCTGGGCATGCAGGTGAATCCTGGTCCCGCTGGTATCTTGGCTGGCCACTCTCTCTCAGGCTCTGCGGGGAGCTGGGGGTGCATCCCTGCAAATGCTCCAGCAAAGCTGTGCAAACAAACCGGGCCGATTAGTTGGACAGGCTCACTGGCTCGGGAGTGTGAGCTGACCTGGCAGCTGAATGCACTCAACCCTTTCCAGCCTGGGGTTCTATCCAGGGTGTTCATCAAGGAACACACCACCTTACCCCTCAGGATGCTGGGCGCTTGTGCATCCATGGACAGGACAGGATACTGATTCTTGCCTTGGACTTTACACATGCCACATACCTCACATTCTTCTTTTAAAGATATGTATATATGTATACACACACACATATATATCCCACGTTCATTACAGACTATACATCATTTGGGTCAAACGCCATGACGAAATGAGGCACATAAATTTGCACAAGGCACATAAATTTTGTGTCTGAGTTATTTCACCCACCTCAGAGTTGCACAAGACCTGTGTCCTTGCCTTACACGCTGCATTTTACAGGCTGGCAATTTCTGTGTTTAAAGGTTCAGTTTAGCACCTATAAATAACCTGACGTTCTGAGCTTTTGGGAGAGGCTGCTCAAACTGACTTGACTCCCCCACCCCCCACTGCACCCCCCCTCCCCACCTCTGCCTCTGGTTTGAAGTAAGAGTCAAGTTGGTATAAAGAAACCTCGGGTCCCCTTTGAGGTGAAATCAGAGTGAATCAGAAAGAGTGATTATGCCCTTCTTTAATCAAAGGCTCTGGGGAGGATTTTCTTTTAGGAGAGAAGCGTCAAGCCATGCACTTTGAAAATTACTTTCATATTTTCTTGAGCAGTTCTGAGCAGGGCAAGTTTTAAGAGTTGTCATTTGCTCTTGAATATCAGGCAGCCGCACCAGCCTTTTGTCTGAGCCCTTCCTTCAGTGTATCCGAAAGGACTTAGCTGGCCCCAGCTTTGTTGTTCACCACACAAGCTATCAAGTGACTAATGCTCTTGGAATCTCATGGAGACATTTATTCTGCCCCTGTTGCTATGAGCTCTGTGTTCTTTTGTGGAACCTAACAATACAGGTAACACATCTAAAGTATGACGCTGACCAAAGGAACTTGGTCTTAAGTAGCAATCGTAAAATCATTGTGTACACGTCACTGGCCTGTCAGATCCAGTCTCATTTTGGTGTTTCAAGTATGTTTGCACTAGTTATGTGGGCTGATTAACCTGAAGTTGAGGCAGCAATAGAAAATCTCACCCATATCCACACAGCAAGTGTTTATTAAAACATTCTCAGCTACTTGGGGAAGCAGTACTCCTTTAGGGAATTTAAAAAAAAAAGAAGGGATAATTAGAAATTATTCAAGGAGCTGACCAAAACAGTATTATAGTATTTAAAGTAGACAATCCATTTTTGAGTCAGGGTTTCTTTATGTAGCCCTGGCTCTCCTGGAACTCATTCTGTAGACCAGGCTGGCCTCGTACTCAGAGATCCATCTGCCTCTTCCAAGTTCTGGGAATACAGGCATGTGCCACAACCACCTGACTATGATCCATTTTTTAAAAGATAGGCGCCGTCAGATTTTAACATTTTATGTTAATAAGTATCTTTTCAAATTAGCATTTTTTGCTTCCAAAAAATTTGGTTGTTTGAATTCTTCTCTGGTGCTTGGAATGTTAATTTGGTGACTAGCAAAGTAGTTGTGTGTGTGTGTGTGTGTGTGTGTGTGTGTGTTTTGTTTTGTTTTTTTTTTTTTGAGACAAGACCTTACACAGAGTCACAGGCTGGTCTGAAAACCACTACAAGATAGCCCAGGCTGGCTTCAAGTTGTGGAAACCCTCCTGTCTCCACCACCAGAGATCTGGGATTGCAGCCATGAGCTCTGGTGCCTGGCTAGGAAATATGGTTTTGTCAGAATTAAACGTGTGCTCGTTTCTTAACCTGAGACATTTAAAAATTAGTTGAAGCCAGAAACAATTAACGGTCCAGATTTCTCTCACTTATTTTTGGCTTTTATCTTACTTGTTTGTTCCCATTTTAATTAGAAAATAATACAATGACACAATTAATTTTACCTGGCAGCTCTGTTCCACGGCAACATGGGCGTATGTGAAAAATGTTGCTGGCTTTTTTTCCCCTCTAGAATAAGAATTTTTTAAAACCTGAAAGCGTGTTACCATTTAAGCCTTTATTAATGAATTTTTAGACAATATTTGAAAGTAGGACCTTGATTTCCACACCTTAGGGAACCATCCAGAGGTTAAAATGTGGTTCTTTGTTTTGTATTATGCGTCACCCCACATAATTTGTTGGTCAGGGTTTCTATTCAGCCGTTTTAAAATATAAGCCTCACACTTTCCATTTAAGTCATATTTCCTTGGAAACTATGTCCACGATCACAGGTAACATTTTAACGCTACCACATTTTGTTGATTTCTGTTTGACGTCCAGGTTGATAAGTTGAAGATAACATTTTAAAGTTATGTAAATAAGAAACATCTACATTTGACTCAAATTTTAATTAATGTTTAATACTGTCTCAATGGAATAAACACAGTTTTACCACATTTTCCCTCCCACAAACTCCTACTTCTCACAACTTTGGCTTCTTTTCATATCCTCTCTTCAGAGAAACCAGACCCGAAGTTGTTTGAGTGCAGATGTGCACAACCGTCTTCATTTTACACTCTGCACATCGTGAGCTCTGTGTATGTGCCGCTGAGTCATTCACTGATGTATTAAGTCCATGGTCTGTAGGTACAGAGCAATACAGGAACATTAGAACACACACCACGCATGCTAACGCGGTAAATTCATGTGCTTGGTACAGCTAATAGCTTTCCTGCTGTGGATAATATCAGTTCTCTCGAACCTGACAGAGTCACAAAGTAAGTATTAAATCTGTCCCGAGGAGCTCTGGGAAACAGCATGCCAGTGACAGGGGATCCAGAAAACCTCTGTCTCAGCATCGTTTTGCTGGCCAACCCATGAGGCTTGCATGCCTTTGAGCGGAAAACCCTACCTTCTAAAATGTAGGCAACAAGACTGGGAAAACCCTGGCTTCAATCCCCAGCAACCCCCAAAATAATCAGCATCTAGGAATGGGCTTTCTCAGGCCAATGACGGAAACTCTCAAAGGGTGCAGACTTGGCAACTGAGTCTTTTCAGTTACTTTTCTTTTTTTTATTATTTCATAAAAATGTAGAGTTTGGGTAAAAAAATTAAAAAAAAAACAATGCAAATAAACAAAACAAAACAAAAAACAGTTCCTGTCTCTTGGCAGCCTTTTTAACCAAGTGCAAGACTTGTGCAAGGAATTACAGATAGTGGTTTTGCACACCAGGGCATTTTCCTCAGCCTGATTCTTGGTTGCCCCTCCTGGCCTGCAACACTCAGGCAGGGTGGGGCTTGCTTTCTACCTATCACAGGGAAGCAGCTCTGGTGGGAGCAGTTACCATTCACAGTTCTGTAGAACTCTCATAATTGCCTACTGTTTTTTGGCAAAAACCGACATGTTATTTTCGCACACCATACATCTAAACTCCTTCCCCAGGAAACTTCACTCTGCCTTTAAAATACGTAGTGTATATAATACTCGTTTTACAAGTAATGTCCTAAGTTAGAGTCTGATAAAAGTGTCTAGCTATCAAGAAGAGTTATTGTATTAAAAAAAAACAAAATGAAAAAACCCCAAACAAACAAGGAAGCCAGTGAGATGGCTCAGCAGGTAAAGGTATTTTTTGCGTAAGCCTGGCTACCTCAGTTTGGTCCTAGAACTTTCTCCACAAAGCTGTCCTCTGACTTCCACATGTGGCATGTTGTATACACACACACACACACACACACACACACACACACACACGCACACACGCACATGCACACACACACAAGCACTCACATGCACACACACACACTAACAGTAGTAAATGTAAAAAAAAAAAAGTCGTTGCTGTGTACTGCCTTTTATCAGTTCAGAGTTCCTTGAAAGCTAGCTACAAGCCAGTTTCACTGTCTTTGTGAGGTATGAATAAGGCTTAGTTAGAGGACAGGGTCAAAGTCACCGTTTTACCAGACAGTAATGGCATGCTAATGATGTTGGAGCAGCTTGGACCTCCAAGCGACAAAGCCTTTTGCACTCTGTGGTGATGCTCTCCGTGAATTCAATTAAAACGGTGGCTGTGAGCTGCTGGCGTGGGCTGCTGCTCCACTGGGGAGTTTTCTCAGTTAACACACTCTCTTCTTTCAGCCATCGGGAAAGTCTTAGGTAAATCGTGCAGACGTTTTTTTGTTGGGTTTGGCTTATTTAATTTTTATAAAAGTGGGGTTTGTAAATATCATAGCCAAGCCTCTCTCACAGTTTGGGTGACTGAATAGCTTTACAAGCTGTATCTGAAGGCTGAAATTCATTGAGATGTACAGCTAATCAACTTAGTTTACCTTAATATTTTGTTTTAAGACAAAGACCCATGCATCATCCCAAGCAGTCCTTGAACTTGCTCTGCAACAGGGGATAACTCTGAGCTTTCAGGCACGTGTGCACTGTAAGGGGATGGGAGTGTTTTCTGTGCAAGTATAGTTTGTGTGTGTGTGTGCGGGCATGTGGTGTTATATGTGTATGTAAGTGTGGTTTTGTGTTGTGTATGTTGTGTGTATGTACACGTGTGTGTGTGTAAGGGAATACATATGTATTTGTACATCTGTATGTACATGAGTGTGGCCTATGTGCCCATGTGTGTATGCACATGGTGTGTGTGTGTGTGTGTAGATAAACATGCATGCGATTTCTCACTGAACCTAGAGTTTTCAGATTCAGCCAGGTAGGCTGTCCAGCCATATGTCTTAGTGCCTACTTAGCATTGGTCTTTGAAATGTGCGCCTACCTTTTATGTAGATGATTGGAATTCAGACTCAGGTCCTTATGCTTGTGTGGCAAGCACAGTACAGAGAAAGCTAGCTCCTCAGCCTGATTACACACTTCCGGTCTGCCTGCCTCCCCTTCACAGTTTCCAGGACTATATGCTAGCCAATTCAGGTGTCACTGAGGTTAACACACATGCGAGACAAACATTCTACCAACCGAGCCCAAATTTCTTTTGAATGCATGTAAATTTTTAGTTTATTTCAATATGTTAGTGAGGGCTGGAGGGATGGTTAAGCTGTTAAAAGCATACACTGCTCTTGTAGAGGGCTGGGATTCACTTCTCTTCTTAGTGCGCACATCGAAAGGTTCACAACCACTTGGGATGGGACTCAGGTTTGGCCCTGGGCACCTCTGGGCTCCATGGGCACCTGTATTCACAGGCAAATACGCATTTATATAATTGTTTTTAAGTTCACCTTCCACAGCAAGTGATCCCCTCATCCTGTGACCTCTAAGTTGTTGGTTAATGTTCTATTGGCTCCGAGGAGAAACTTCCAATTTCCTGGAAAAAAAATTTTTTTTTCTTCAGGGTTCAACTTTCTTCAGAAAGGATAATTCCAGATTCCAGGAAAGAGCAAGCCTTAGTAGTTGTTTCAAGGCAGGAGCAGAGCGGTTCGCATTCTGTGAATTGAAATAGAAAGTAATGTTGAGGTCATGGCCAGCTTCCCTGGTTTGGGGAAACTACTGGTTTGCTAACTAGGCAGTTGTTAGGTCTGAGTCCGTTACTCTGCAAGGTCAGTTCTTCCTCCAAAACAGGTGGGTTTTCTTGCCTCTGAAAATGGTTGGTGTAGAGTTAAGGGAGCACTAATCTGTAGGGAGGGTCTTGTGGGTCTTGTGCAGGGATTCGGCAGCTCCCTCCCTCCCCCAATCATCCCTGTAAGGCTGAGGGAGAGCCCTGAGCACCCTTTCCTACCCACAACAGGAAGCCTTCGACAAAAGAAAAACAAATCAGCGGCCTTTTTAGTTTCAATCCCCTTACAATTTCCTGGTTTCTGGAATGCCAGATACTTTATAGGCCTTCGGAGTTTGCAAAGCTGAAGCAACATCTTTAAGTGGGAAAGAAACCCTGTAAGGGCTGAAATGGCTCAGTCGACTGCAGATCCTCTAAGGCGTGCCCTTCTCTGTGCTCTCTCCCTCCCCCTCCCCTCTCTCTTCTTTGTTCCGGGATAAACTTTTGTCCTCTTGGGTGATAACTTTTAAGACCTGTTCCTCATTCCAACTAACTCATTTTAAACAGAAACGCAAGGCGTCCTATTTTTAAAGGACATAGGAAAAAACAATGGGCACCAATTAGCTCGGGTCTGAAAGAGGGGTGCAGGTCTTCAGATCCCTAGCTAGGCTGTATATGGCCTCAAGCTAGGGAAACCTAGGTCTCATTTGGGTCCTAGAATGACAGTTTGGCATTTAGAAATTGAAACTGAAAAGAGTCAGGTGTCACTTTGTTTTCAAGCTTCCCAGCTCACCAGGAGGCTTTAGGAGCCCGAGGCTCCTGGGGGACCAGGGCGAGGCCCGGGGAGTGGGAGGTTGGAGTCCTGAGCTTTCAGAAACCCTTCTTATCTCTGGTCCTGTCAGGAACCCTATCTTGCTTACACAGCCAGGATCTGAGGCCAGGACCTCGAGTCCGCCTGGCTCTATCTTCATTTCTTGTACCTGGATATCGATCGCCTTGAAATTCGGAAAAGAGGCTGCAATCTCATTCGATAAGGGGATTTCGGATGTCAAGCCTCGGAATATGTGTAGCCTGAGCGATGCAGGCCAGGGGATGCGGTCTTAGGGAAGAGATAATGGAAAAGATCTACCTTTAAAGCGAAAGCCATGCTTACCATCAACAGGATAAGTTTAAGCAGGAAAGCTTAGAATCTAAATCAACATAGGACGTCGAGGTCCTTATATGGATAGGTCAGATAACCCTATCTTTAAGGCTCTTTTGAGAGGCAAGAGCCCGACTTAGGGAAGTACATTCACTTTAAAGTGGTTCTTTTCTTTTCTTTTCTTTTTTCTTTTTTTTTTAAATATTTATTTTTGGTCCTCATATTTGACAGCCTTAAGAGCTAATGCTGAGTTCAGAAAAGAACTTTAAAGATCTTACCCATGGTTCACCTGGAAACTTGTATGTGCCTTAGTTTAAGTTCAGCTATGGAGTCCCTTCAGAGCTGTGTCATCTTGGACAAGATGCCCACATTCTCTGTGCTCTCTAGCGAAGGTGTTGGTACCTACCTAATACGGTCTATGGTTGGCAGAAAGCTATCAATTTATGTAAAAGACTTAGAGCAACATCTAGGGCATAGCAAGAACTCTAACCCCATAAATCATTTTTTTTTTAAATCTCTTTCATGTTCTGGGAGGTGACAGGCATTCTTAGTTTCAGCCTGAGTTTGGATTACTTTGAAAATAAAACCTGTGGCAGGGTATATCATTAGAAAGGAGAAGGGGGGGTGAGGACTCGGTGGGAGGGAGGGGCCATTCAGGGACGACTGTGGGAGTGTCCACTTGAACATGCAGTGCTACACAAAGGCTTCTAGAAGGGTCTGCATTAAGGTGTCCACGCAGCTCATCCATGGCTTCCAGTCTCTGGCCAGGGAAGAGGAAGGAGAAGAGAAGGTGCACATGCTCCCTCACCCTCTGTTCCAGTGGGTGCTCACTCAGTGTTTCACAGGGAGGTATGGGTGACTCTTTCTGACAGATATCAGATGATGTCACCTTGGCCTTCTCAAGGCTTGGAAGGATCTGGGGTCATGTTTGCAAATTTAAAGTCGAGTCCCGTATGCCCCATTTGACAGGCCCAGAAACTGAGTCCAGTGGAGTACACCACACCACCTTCTTATAAACTCATAAGACTGGGTTTTAAATCTCAGGCACACAGAAACATCCGAGGCTAGTCTTTTTCCTCCTGCTGTTTTTTTTTTTTTTTTTTTTTTTTTTTATTAACTTGAGTATTTCTTATATACATTTCGAGTGTTATTCCCTTTCCCGGTTTCCGGGCAAACATCCCCCTCCCCCCTCCCCTTCCTTATGGGTGTTCCCCTCCCAACCCTCCCCCCATTGCCGCCCTCCCCCCATAGACTAGTTCACTGTGGGTTCAGTCTTAGCAGGACCCAGGGCTTCCCCTTCCACTGGTGCTCTTACTAGGATATTCATTGCTACCTATGGGGTCAGAGTCCAGGGTCAGTCCATGTATAGTCTTTAGGTAGTGGCTTAGTCCCTGGAAGCTCTGGTTGCTTGGCATTGTTGTACTTTTGGGGTCTCGACCCCTTCAAGCTCTTCCAGTTCTTTCTCTGATTCCTTCAATAGGGGACCTATTCTCAGTTCAGTGGTTTGCTGCTGGCATTCGCCTCTATATTTGCTGTATTCTGGCTGTGTCTCTCAGGAGCGATCTACATCCGGCTCCTGTCGGTCTGCACTTCTTTGCTTCATCCATCTTGTCTAATTGGGTGGCTGTATATGTATGGGCCACATGTGGGGCAGGCTCTGAATGGGTGTTCCTTCAGTCTCTGTTTTAATCTTTGCCTCTCCCTTCCCTGCCAAGGGTATTCTTTTTCCTCATTTAAAGAAGGAGTGAAGCATTCCCATTTTGATCATCCGTCTTGAGTTTCGTTTGTTCTAGGGATCTAGGGTAATTCAAGCATTTGGGCTAATAGCCACTTATCAATGAGTGCATACCATGTATGTCTTTCTGTGATTGGGTTAGCTCACTCAGGATGATATTTTCCAGTTCCAACCATTTGCCTACGAATTTCATAAACTCGTTGTTTTTGATAGCTGAGTAATATTCCATTGTGTAGATGTACCACATTTTCTGTATCCATTCCTCTGTTGAAGGGCATCTGGGTTCTTTCCAGCTTCTGGCTATTATAAATAAGGCTGCGATGAACATAGTGGAGCACGTGTCTCTTTTATATGTTGAGGCATCTTTTGGGTATATGCCCAAGAGAGGTATAGCTGGATCCTCAGGCAGTTCAATGTCCAATTTTCTGAGGAACCTCCAGACTGATTTCCAGAATGGTTTTACCAGTCTGCAATCCCACCAACAATGGAGGAGTGTTCCTCTTTCTCCACATCCTCGCCAGCATCTGCTGTCACCTGAGTTTTTGATCTTAGCCAATCGCACTGGTGTGAGGTGAAATCTCAGGGTTGTTTTGATTTGCATTTCCCTTATGACTAAAGATGTTGAACATTTCTTTAGGTGTTTCTCCGCCATTCGGCATTCCTCAGCTGTGAATTCTTTGTTTAGCTCTGAACCCCATTTTTTAATAGGGTTATTTGTTTCCCTGCGGTCTAACTTCTTGAGTTCTTTGTATATTTTGGAAATAAGGCCTCTATCTGTTGTAGGATTGGTAAAGATCTTTTCCCAATCTGTTGGTTGCCGTTTTGTCCTAACCACAGTGTCCTTTGCCTTACAGAAGCTTTGCAGTTTTATGAGATCCCATTTGTCGATTCTTGATCTTAGAGCATAAGCCATTGGTGTTTTGTTCAGGAAATTTTTTCCAGTGCCCATGTGTTCCAGATGCTTCCCTAGTTTTTCTTCTATTAGTTTGAGTGTGTCTGGTTTGATGTGGAGGTCCTTGATCCACTTGGACTTAAGCTTTGTACAGGGTGATAAGGATGGATCGATCTGCATTCTTCTACATGTTGCCCTCCAGTTGAACCAGCACCATTTGCTGAAAATACTATCTTTTTTCCATTGGATGGTTTTGGCTCCTTTGTCAAAAATCAAGTGACCATAGGTGTGTGGGTTCATTTCTGGGTCTTCAATTCTATTCCATTGGTCTATCTGTCTGTCTCTGTACCAATACCATGCAGTTTTTATCACTATTGCTCTGTAATACTGCTTGAGTTCAGGGATAGTGATTCCCCCTGAAGTCCTTTTATTGTTGAGGATAGCTTTAGCTATCCTAGGTTTTTTGTTATTCCAGATGAATTTGCAAATTGTTCTGTCTAACTCTTTGAAGAATTGGATTGGTATTTTGATGGGGATTGCATTGAATCTGTAGATTGCTTTTGGTAAAATGGCCATTTTTACCATATTAATCCTGCCAATCCATGAGCATGGGAGATCTTTCCATCTTCTGAGGTCTTCTTCAATTTCTTTCCTCAGTGTCTTGAAGTTCTTATTGTACAGATCTTTTACTTGCTTGGTTAAAGTCACACCGAGGTACTTTATATTATTTGGGTCTATTATGAAGGGTGTCGTTTCCCTAATTTCTTTCTCGGCTTGTTTCTCTTTTGTATAGAGGAAGGCAACTGATTTATTTGAGTTAATTTTATACCCAGCCACTTTGCTGAAGTTGTTTATCAGCTTTAGTAGTTCTCTGGTGGAACTTTTGGGATCACTTAAATATACTATCATGTCATCTGCAAATAGTGATATTTTGACCTCTTCTTTTCCGATCTGTATCCCTTTGATCTCCTTTTGTTGTCTGATTGCTCTGGCTAGAACTTCAAGAACTATATTGAATAAGTAGGGAGAGAGTGGGCAGCCTTGTCTAGTCCCTGATTTTAGTGGGATTGCTTCAAGTTTCTCTCCATTTAGTTTAATGTTAGCAACTGGTTTGCTGTATATGGCTTTTACTATGTTTAGGTATGGGCCTTGAATTCCTATTCTTTCCAGGACTTTTATCATGAAGGGGTGTTGAATTTTGTCAAATGCTTTCTCAGCATCTAATGAAATGATCATGTGGTTCTGTTCTTTCAGTTTGTTTATATAATGGATCACGTTGATGGTTTTCCGTATATTAAACCATCCCTGCATGCCTGGGATGAAGCCTACTTGATCATGGTGGATGATTGTTTTGATGTGCTCTTGAATTCGGTTTGCCAGAATTTTATTGAGTATTTTTGCGTCGATATTCATAAGGGAAATTGTTCTGAAGTTCTCTTTCTTTGTTGTGTCTTTGTGTGGTTTAGGTATAAGAGTAATTGTGGCTTCATAGAAGGAATTCGGTAGGGCTCCATCTGTTTCAATTTTGTGGAATAGTTTGGATAATATTGGTATGAGGTCTTCTATGAAGGTTTGATAGAATTCTGCACTAAACCCGTCTGGACCTGGGCTCTTTTTGGTTGGGAGACCTTTAATGACTGCTTCTATTTCCTTAGGAGTTATGGGGTTGTTTAACTGGTTTATCTGTTCCTGATTTAACTTCGATACCTGGTATCTGTCTAGGAAATTGTCCATTTCCTGAAGATTTTCAAATTTTGTTGAATATAGGTTTTTATAGTAAGATCTGATGATTTTTTGAATTTCCTCCGAATCTGTAGTTATGTCTCCCTTTTCATTTCTGATTTTGTTAATTTGGACACACTCTCTGTGTCCTCTCGTTAGTCTGGCTAAGGGTTTATCTATCTTGTTGATTTTCTCAAAGAACCAACTTTTGGTTCTGTTGATTCTTTCTATGGTCCTTTTTGTTTCTACTTGGTTGATTTCAGCTCTGAGTTTGATTATTTCCTGCCTTCTACTCCTCCTGGGTGTATTTGCTTCTTTTTGTTCTAGAGCTTTTAGGTGTGCTGTCAAGCTGCTGACATATGCTCTTTCCTGTTTCTTTCTGCAGGCACTCAGCGCTATGAGTTTTCCTCTTAGCACAGCTTTCATTGTGTCCCATAAGTTTGAGTATGTTGTATCTTCATTTTCATTAAATTCCAAAAAGTTTTTAATTTCTTTCTTTATTTCTTCCTTGACCAGGTTATCATTGAGTAGAGCATTGTTCAATTTCCACGTATATGTGGGCATTCTTCCCTTATTGTTATTGAAGACCAGTTTTAGGCCGTGGTGGTCCGATAGCACGCATGGGATTATTTCTATCTTTCTGTACCTGGTGAGGCCCGTTTTTTGACCGATTATATGGTCAATTTTGGAGAAAGTACCATGAGGAGCTGAGAAGAAGGTATATCCTTTTGCTTTAGGATAGAATGTTCTATAAATATCCGTTAAGTCCATTTGGCTCATGACTTCTCTTAGTCTGTCTACATCACTGTTTAATTTCTGTTTCCATGATCTGTCCATTGATGAGAGTGGGGTGTTGAAATCTCCCACTATTATTGTGTGAGGTGCAATGTGTGTTTTGAGCTTTAGTAAGGTTTCTTTTACATATGTAGGTGCCCTTGTATTTGGGGCATAGATATTTAGGATTGAGAGTTCATCTTGGTTGATTTTTCCTTTGATGAATATGAAGTGTCCTTCCTTATCTTTTTTGATGACTTTTAGTTGGAAATTGATTTTATTTGATATTAGAATGGCTACTCCAGCTTGCTTCTTCTGACCATTTGCTTGGAAAGTTGTTTTCCAGCCTTTCACTCTGAGGTAGTGTCTGTCTTTGTCTCTGAGGTGTGTTTCCTGTAGGCAGCAGAATGCAGGGTCCTCGTTGCGTATCCAGTTTGTTAATCTATGTCTTTTTATTGGGGAGTTGAGGCCATTGATATTGAGAGATATTAAGGAATAGTGATTATTGCTTCCCGTTATATTCATATTTGATGTGAGGTTATGTTTGTGTGCTTTCATTCTCTTTGTTTTGTTGCCAAGACGATTAGTTTCTTGCTTCTTCTAGGGTATAGCTTGCCTCCTTATGTTGGGCTTTACCATTTATTATCCTTTGTAGTGCTGGATTTGTAGAAAGATATTGTGTAAATTTGGTTTTGTCATGGAATATCTTGGTTTCTCCATCAATGTTAATTGAGAGTTTTGCTGGATACAGTAATCTGGGCTGGCATTTGTGTTCTCTTAGGGTCTGTATAACATCAGTCCAGGATCTTCTGGCCTTCATAGTTTCTGGCGAGAAGTCTGGTGTGATTCTGATAGGTCTCCCTTTATATGTTACTTGACCTTTTTCCCTTACTGCTTTTAATATTCTTTCTTTATTTTGTGCGTTTGGTGTTTTGACAATTATGTGACGGGAGGTGTTTCTTTTCTGGTCCAATCTATTTGGAGTTCTGTAGGCTTCCTGTATGTCTATGGGTATCTCTTTTTTTAGGTTAGGGAAGTTTTCTTCTATGATTTTGTTGAAGACATTTACTGGTCCTTTGAGCTGGGAGTCTTCACTCTCTTCTATACCTATTATCCTTGGGTTTGATCTTCTCATTGAGTCCTGGATTTCCTGTATGTTTTGGACCAGTAGCTTTTTCCGCTTTACATTATCTTTGACAGTTGAGTCAATGATTTCTATGGAATCTTCTGCTCCTGAGATTCTCTCTTCCATCTCTTGTATTCTGTTGGTGAAGCTTGTATCTACAGCTCCTTGTCTCTTCTTTTGGTTTTCTATATCCAGGGTTGTTTCCATGTGTTCTTTCTTGATTGCTTCTATTTCCATTTTTAATTCCTTCAACTGTTTGATTGTGTTTTCCTGGAATTCTTTCAGGGATTTTTGCGATTCCTCTCTGTAGGCTTCTACTTGTTTATTAATGTTTTCCTGTGTTTCCCTAAGTGTGTTCATGTCTTTCCTGAAGTCCTCCAGCATCATGATCAAATATGATTTTGAAACTAGATCTTGCTTTTCTGGTGTGTTTGGATATTCCATGTTTGTTTTGGTGGGAGAATTGGGCTCCGATGATGGCATGTAGTCTTGGTTTCTGTTGCTTGGGTTCCTGCGCTTGCCTCTCGCCATCAGATTATCTCTAGTGTTACTTTGTTCTGCTATTTCTGACAGTGGCTAGACTGTCCTATAAGCCTGTGTGTCAGGAGTGCTGTAGACCTGTTTTCCTCTCTTTCAGTCAGTTATGGGGACAGAGTGTTCTGCTTTCGGGCGTGTAGTTTTTCCTCTCTACAGGTCTTCAGCTGTTCCTGTGGGCCTGTGTCTTGAGTTCACCAGGCAGCTTTCTTGCAGCAGAAAATTTGGCCTTACCTGTGGTCCCGAGGCTCAGGTTTGCTCGTGGGGTGCTGTCCAGGGGCTCTCTGCAGCGGCAGCAACCAGGAAGACCTGTGCCGCCGTTTCCGGGAGCTTCAGTGCACCAGGGTTCCAGATGGTCTTTGGCTTTTTCCTCTGGCGTCCGAGATGTGTGTGTAGAGAGCAGTCTCTTCTGGTTTCCCAGGCTTGTCTGCCTCTCTGAAGGTTCAGCTCTCCCTCCCACGGGATTTGGGTGCAGAGAACTGTTTATCCGGTCTGTTTCCTTCTGGTTCTGGTGGTGTCTTAGGCACAGGGGTCCTGCCGCTCCTGGGCCCTCCCCCACGGGAGCCCAGAGGCCTTATACAGTTTCCTCTTGGGCCAGGGATGTGGGCAGGGGTGAGCAGTGTTGGTGGTCTCTTCCGCTCTGCAGCCTCAGGAGTGCCCACCTGACCAGGCGGTTGGGTCTCTCTCTCACCGGGTCTGGGAGCAGAGAGCTGCTGCGGGCCGGGATCCGCGGGTGTGGGACTTCCGGTAAACACAGAACGTGCCCGGTTCTAGAGAAATTCTGCTTCCGTGTGTCCCAAGCTCACCAGGCAGCTTTCTTGCAGCAGAAAATTTGGTCTTACCTGTGGTCTCGAGGCTCAAGTTCGCTCGTGGGGTGCTGCCCAGGGGCTCTCTGCAGCGGCAGCAACCAGGAAGACCTGTGCCGCCCCTTCCGGGAGCTTCAGTGCACCAGGGTTCCAGATGGTCTTTGGCTTTTTCCTCTGGCGTCCGAGATGTGTGTGCAGGGAGCAGTCTCTTCTGGTTTCCCAGGCTTGTCTGCCTCTCTGAAGGTTTAGCTCTCCCTCCCACGGGATTTGGGTGCAGAGAACTGTTTATCCGGTCTGTTTCCTTCAGGGTCCGGCGGTGTCTGTGGCAGGGGTCCTGCCGCTCCTGGGCCCCTCCTGCTGTTTGTTTATTTAATTACAAAGTGTGTGTGTGTGTGTGTGTGTGTGTGTGTGTGTGTGTGTGTGCGTGTGTGCGCGCACGTGTGTTCATGCTTATCTGTATGTATACTTTATGCATGTGGTATTTGTGGAAGCTAGAAGAGGATTTTGAGGTTCCTGGAGCTGGAGTGATAAAAAATTGTGAGACACCAGATGTGGGTGAGGGGAAAGGAACCTGGGCCCTCTTTGAAAGCAAGGAGTGCTGG
The DNA here is from genome assembly GCF_021556685.1 of Rattus norvegicus. NCBI lineage: Eukaryota > Metazoa > Chordata > Mammalia > Rodentia > Muridae > Rattus > Rattus norvegicus. The sequence continues at coordinate 89,080,170 of NC_141549.1, forward strand.
ATCAACTCTGGATACATCTCTCCGGCCCCAATTTGATCTTTTATTTTAATTTAGAGTTGTTTAAAAAAAGATTTAGTATTTATTTATTTATTTATTTATTTATTTATTTATTCACTCACACTGTTGCTGTCTTCAGACACACCAGAAGAGGGCATCGGATCCCATTACAGATGACTGTGAGCCACCATGTGGTTGCTGGGAATTGAACTCAGGACCTCTGGAAGAGCACTCAGTGCTCTTGACCGCAGAGCCATCTCTCCAGCCCTGATTTGATCTAGAATCATGGAGGCATCTTCATTCACACGCAGGACCTTATTTGTTTCTTCTTCAGAGTGTATTTTTTTAGCACAGTTTTGTGAGACTAATGGGAGAGCAGTGAAATGAGTGAAAGAAAAACTTTGAGGGTAAAAAAATACGTATAAAAGGAACGAAGAACTTATCCCGGGGAGTAATTCAAAACGTATACCCTTTAGCAGGCACAGCAAGACTCCCTCCAAATTTTAGTTAATGCATTTTAATCTCCAGCTGAAGCTTCATTTTTAAAATTGATCTTTAATATGAGTGGGGATGAGAGGAAGCTGATATATAACGGGTTATGTGGCAGGGGTTAATCTTACCGAACTGCAATTACAAGAGTGCCTTCCTCTTCTATCCCCTCTCTGCCATACACAAGGTAGATGTGCGTGTTTCTAATTATTAATGTGTGAATACTCCCCAAGGTAAAAAATACAGTCGTGTTGTTTTTCCAAAGACACAGACAGAAGCGAATCGCGTCGTATCGGCAGGATTCACGGTTTTATCAGAAAACAGTTACGGAGTATGCAATTTGAGTATCATTCAATAAAGGGGATGACTGTCACTGGATCGACTGTGTCGTGAAAGTTTTAGAATCGACACTGGGTTTGTCTGACTGAAAAAAAATAAAAACACAGCTCTGTGTTCTGATGCGTTCATTCATTCTCCCTCTCCTCATCCAAGTCTTTATGGACATCTTGATGTCAGTGTGCGGGCAGATTCTTCTGGCTCTGCAGATACCTGCTGGGTACTAAATGACAGGGAGCACATCTCCCTACACAGCCCCTGCTGCCTCCTATTACCCTCCTTCCTCCCCCACCCTCTCCCCTCACACCGCTATGAACTGCAGGTTATCGTGATTCTGAAGCCAACAGGTTCCTGCCTTTGTCTATGTCCGTACTCTGTTCTTGCCAAGTTCCAGTTTGTTAGGGCGGATGACACAGCTCTTTCGGGTTGGCATGGCTCCCCCACATTCTGCCCTCCTCGCCTCTGTTTGTTTCAGCTAAGGTATTGGCCACATGTTGGAAGTTGATGAATATTTACCTGTTGATTGCTTCATATGTATGTGTGTGGTGTGTATGTAAGCGGAGTCTTGCATAAGCAGTGGCATGTACACAGGTCAGAGGATTACGTTTTGAGAGCAGGTTCTCGTCCCACCTCGTTTTCTGAGGCAGGGCCTCTCTTGCTGTTTCTGTCTCTGCACAGTGTTCTTCACTTAGCTGGTCTATGAGTTTCTGAATGATTTTCCTGTCCACATCATCTTGCTGTAGGAGAGCTGTGACTATAGCTGCACATCTGGCTTTTCCTGCGGGTTCCTGGGTTTGAACTTGGGACCTTAGCAATCATATTTACCTGCTGGACCATTTGGTATTTTACTTTTTACCTATTTATGTTTAAGATATTATTATTACTATTATTATTAATTATTACTATTACTATTATTATTAATTATTACTACTACTATTTTGAGACAGGGCTTTTCCGTATTGCCCTGGAATTTGCTCTGTAGACCAGGTTGGCCTTGAACTCATAGAGATCCACCTGCCTCTGCTTCCCAAGTGTTGGGATTAAAGGTGAGTGCTACCACTGATGGTCTGTTTAAGATACTTTTAAGGTAACTCTGGATCTTGTAATTTTTTTTGTAGTTTGATAGTTAATTAATCTATTTTTAGGCTATTTAAGTTTAATGCAGTTACTGCTGTGTTGGGTTTATTTTATTTTATACTTTGGTGCTAGGAATATAACCCAGGACATTGAGTGCTGGGTAAGTTCTTGCCCACCAAGCTATATTTCCAGCATTTGAATCTGTATCTTGCTTTCATTTTGTATTTTGTTATTTTTTAAAATGATTTTATTTATTTATTTATCTATTTATTTATTATATTTGAGTACACTGTAGCTCTCTTCAGACAAACCAGAAGAGGGCATCAGATCCCATTATAGATGGTTGTGAGCCACCATTATCCTTGCTGGGATTTGAACTCAGGACTTCTGGAAGAGCAGTCAGTGCTCTTAACCACTGGGCCAGCTCTCCAGCCCTGTATTTTGTTATTCGTTCTTTTCCTCCACCTCTCCTTCTTTTTTCTCTTATTTCCTGACTTCTTTTAAATCTATCCTGTGCTTTTGTAGCAGTTCTGTTTATTTTGGATGATTAACTGTAACTCTGTGTGTGTGTGTGTGTGTGTGTGTGTGTATTTATTGTCTCCGTAACTCACCATTTTCACCACTGAAGCCCAACCAATCCCTTGCACTGTTACTGAAGCACAATGCATATTTGTTGCATCAACACTTATCCCCTCATTTTCCAGAAGCTTCACTGATGTCCGGCTATCATATTTTTGATGGAAACCTCCTCACCCAGTTTCATCTTGGGTCCTCTTTACTCAGTGGGCCTCTCTTGTCTGACTTGTTCCCCCGTCAATCCTTGGAACCCACCCACAGAACCATGAAGGAAAGAAGCAATGTCGTAAAGTTGTCCTTCGCACACTCGTACCCGACCTCATGCACATGAAAAGAAATTAATTTCAACTGGTGTTGGATGAATCTGATTCGGATAGACCTTTGTGTAATGTTGCACCCGACACTTATTTATTTATTTTATTGTGTGTGAGTATTTGCCTGTATGTATGTCTGGGCACCACATGTCTGCCTGGTACCTTCAGAAGCCAGATGAAGGTGTGAGGTTCCCTGGAACCGTAGTTCCAGATGGATGTGACTCACCATGAACATGCTGTGAATCAAGCCTGGGTCCTCTGCAAGAGAAGCCAGTGGTCTTAACCTCTGAGCCTCCTCTCTGTCCTCTTTATGTAAACTTCTCTTCCTTCCTTTCTTTCTTTCTTTCTTTTTTTTTTTTTTTAAGAAAACCTCCCTTTGCTTGGAGCTTGGTGACCTTGTTGCATATGTGAGTGTATAGCTTTATTAGGTCTTAAATGTGGGCTATCTTTTCCAAATTACATCTCACTCTTTCCATGGTTTTCATTAGGAGTGTTGAAACTATGCCATGGTCCAGAGGTCCTCTGCTCTGCAAATCCAGATCTCTTGGCTTCTCCACTTGGGACTCGAGGCTCTGCTTTCTCAGCCTCCGGAGACTGCCGATTCAGCTTGAGTAAGTCCCGTGATTTCGCCTGGAAACTTCTCCAGGAGATGAGCTGCCTGACCTCATTTGTGTTTTCTGGCATCGCAGCCGTTGTTTAATATCCAATGTCCTGAAGGTCATTTCTGTGAACAAGAAGTTGTTCATTAGTTGCTCCAGGCAAGAGGACAGCTGTAGTCTCTTTTGCCTCTGGTTTGACTTTCATTCTTCTTATAACCATTGGATAACGAAACAGACCTTTTCCTAAGGTTTTGATAGGTTTAGAGAAAAACTGAAACTGAAGAATGAGAATCTAAATGATAAATTCGAAACCGGCGCATCTGCTATGGTTGTTCAGACAACTTAGAATGGGAGCAAGAGGACCCTCGAAAATGGGACCGTGGAGTTAAGTGGAGAAGAAAAAAATCACACTCCAGTCTTAGGCTTCTTAGGTTAAAAAAAATAAAAGTCAACACTTTGCAAAGGGGTATCAAAAGTCTGTGGATGGGTACAGAACAGTGCAGGTTGTTGGGGATTTAACTGTATGTTAGCCTGCCTTGGCTTGAGTCTTGGAGCCACGATATATAGTGGTATGACCTTAACAAAACCATTAACCCAGCAGGTATCGCCATTCCTTCTTTCCTAGGAAAGGGCTGTTGCTCTAAAATGAGCTCCTGTTCGTAACCATTCAGACAATCACCTGACATGTGGCTAACGCCCTAGAATGCTAACTAATGGCAGCAAGCACAGTCAAAGAACACACACATGGAAGAATGATACTCATGGGAAAATGAGTGTTGAGTACCACTCACTGGAGGCCCTAGCAAAAGTCCAGCAGGAGAATGTCCAAGCAGCTATAGCAATCCAGGCTAAGGGAAAGATGACTTTCCCTATGGAAAATGGGGTGGAAAGAAGCCATGGTTAAAAGAGTACCTTGACAAGAATGGAAGAGAAAAGAGAGGTTTGAAGAAGAATCTAGGAGAGGGAAGCTTTTGTGTGGAGGAGACACAGTAGGTTGGGGTTAATCCAGTTTGGGAGCTGTGACATTGGTATACAATATTCCTGGGGTCACAAGGATCATGCTTGTATCTTGGGAGTGGAAGAACACAGAGAGAAATGTGTTGGGCCCCCGATGTGGCTGTCCAAAAGTGAGGATTAAAGCCAAACTGTGGGATAGACAGAGGAAGATCCAGAACAGTGTGTGGGGAACGAGGCAGAGGGTTCTGGAGTCGTGAGAAAATGTGTACTAGGCTGGGGATGTAGCATGGTCAGCGGGCTGATTACCGGACGTGTGTTAGACTCTGAGTAGCGCTGCATGACTCAGGCATGGTGGTATTTGTCTGTGATTCTAGGTGGAGGCGGGGGAATTTGTGCAAGGTCATCCTTAGCAACATAGTGAGCCTGTATGTAGGACACATTCCACAGACAAAGCCCCTCCCACTGCCATGCCTTTCCCTACTAGGACAGAGGCTGAAATTCCTCTGACACCAGTAGCTTTAATGCTCTCTCCTTCCTTACCTTGTTCTGTCTGGTCTTCTTTCACAACGATGACAAAAGCATCCAGCATGGGGTGAGAGATTAAGATAACATCAAATTTAAAGGGAAGAAAAATCAATTGCATTTTCTTTTCAAGGTGTCTCCTTTTGAGTTCTATTCAAGGCTGTTGTTGACACTGTGGTTACAGATGTGGTTTTTTTTCTTTCTCTTCTTTTCCCCCTTCCCACCAGCGCTTAGATCAATTTATGTTTCCAAATCTGAAATGTCCTTTAGGGGGTAGTCAATTTACATTGAAGGTGAGTGGAGACCATTAGTAAGGCTTAATTGGAGAGACACATGGAAGGTGGTGTAATCCTTCACAGCACTAGAAAGCGAAAGGAAATTTTCTTATTGTGTCTCTGTATTCATTTTGATTGATATTTCTACTAAAAGGAGCCGTGCAAAAATAATTCACGGAGTAATAGAAAATGGCTATAAATTGCTTTAAAGCCCTTTGTGGTGATGTTTATTGGTGTTATTCATAAGTAAGAAAAATTGAAATTGGGCACTTGATGGTACTTTCAAAAGGTATTCAAAAATACCCTAGCTGTAGGTAGGCCATGAATATGACACCATCACATTTAGTTCTTATAAATAAAAAAATGCATACGTCTTATAGATTATTTGAACCATAACGTAATTCTAGGTAATTTTGAGAAAACAACCAGAAATTAGGTTGACAAGTAATATTTCCAATGATGTTTTTCCAATTATATTCAGAAAGTAAAAAAGACAATCGGAGTCTGTAATCATCTTGTTGTCTCAGTGACTTTACCATTGGTGCTCTAAGACACCATGACCTGGGAGACTTATAGGAGAGTTTATCGGGTTTCCTGCATCAAAGAATTAGTCCATGACCATCATGGCAGGGAACATGGCCTCAGGAAGACAGCATGGTGCTGAAGCAGTAGCTGAACCCCGACACATTGAGATGAGAGAGAGAGAGAGAGAGAGAGAGAGAGAGAGAGAGAGAGAATGGGATAGAATTTTTAAACCTCAAAGCCCACCTCCAGTGACACGCCTCCTCAAACAAGACCACTCCTCCTAATCCTTCCCAAATGTTTTTACGAACCAAGGACCAAGCATCCCAACATGCCATTAAAGCACCACAATTAGGCTAAAACAAGAATGGCAAACATACATTATACAAAGATCTGCAATTTTGAAATTTACAATATATATATATATATATATACATATATATATATATATTGTAAAAATAGACAGAAGACGAGATGGGCATTGTGGCACACACCTTTATTCCTAGGAGTTGGGAATCATAAGTAGGCAGATCTCTGAATTCAAAGCCAACCTGGTCTACATAGCAAGTTCCAGACCAAGAAGAACTACATAGAGAGACCCCCATCTCAAAAATATTAATAGAAAGCTCTTTTAAGAAAATAAGGAGTATAATTATCCCTATGGTTAGTACGCACATGTAAGGACAAAGTTGATTTCATCTTTCATTTCACTGCTACAAAGAAGTCATAGGCTTCTTCTACGGGTAGTGTGGGAAGTAGGAGGTGGCTTGTCACGTTTCACTAAGAGCTCTAGGTACCAACATCCATAGCTTGCCATCAGCCTGCTCTCTGTTTCCTGTTCTGCCAGGATGTGAGGACTTCCAGCCACATGCCGCTCTACCACACGAGATCGCTGTGCCTTTCTTGCCAGGTTGGGTTATAGCCTCAATATGTGCGGCTAAATAAGCCCCCCTCCTTAAAGTTGCTTTTCATTAGGTCTGTCTTAGGTCACAAGGATGAGAAAGAAACCAAGAGAGGAAATCGGCAAGATAGAATGTCGGGTAGGAGCATGGTTATCCCTGTCCCTGCCTGACCTGCTTTGTGGGCCTTTAGAAATTGGCCAATGAGAATGTAGAGGGGTCAGATAGAGGAGGCGGAGCTACAGGCTAGAGAAGCACTCAAGTGCTCTATAAGTCATGCTGCCGGGAGTCCAGAAGACTAGAATGCCACCTGAAACGTGTTCAGTTAAGGCTCGACCTATGAGTTTTCTTAGGAGGGAAAGGACTCTATTGGGAATCGTGTTAGAGGCCCCTCATGTTGCATTCTGACAAAGACCATGCCTGTGTCCTGGAAGCTAGAGTAAGACTGAATTCAAAAGCCATTGGGTTATAGGTTCTGTGGAGGAAATTTAAGACAGCCTGGTATTCAGGCGGTGGCATAGCTAATGATCACGGGGCTTACAAGGCTTTATAGTGAGGATCGAAGTCAGAAAAACCTGAAGAACATGTATTTTGGTGAGAAGCAAAGGGTGAGCATGGCTAACGTCGCAGACAGTCTGTGTACAGCTTTAGTTGTTCAAGATCCGCCCCATTAACGGTATGCTGCCTACATTGCAATGGGACAATAGGAAAAGTATCTTGATAGCACGACACATTCATCGAAGGCTGCCATAGGCTTTACATACTTGAGAACAATTGCCTAAGGAAGCATTTTCTAGGCTCGGCTAGGCAGATGCATAGTCTTGGCTGTAGCGGTAGCAGAAATAGACTAAATTACATGTTTTGCTGGCAACAGAGCCTGGCAGCGTCATCCATAGGATACAGCAGTTGAAAGCATGCAAGATACAGAAAGCTAATGGGTCACAAAGGTTTGCAATCAGGCTCTAGAAAGCTGTTGAAGCCAGGCAACATGCAGCAAGGTTGGACTTTCTACACGGAGATCTCAACTGGCCTAGTGTATGAGACTCCATGCGCTGGAGATGTCAGGATGTTTGTGGGAGGAAAGCTTTGAACACACAGTAGAGTTAGCCGAGGAGAGAGACCACACATGCCACAAGCAAAAGAGTTGGGAGGGTGGAACCACCTGAGAGCATAGATGATGTCATCATGAGCCCCAAATGCTGGACATGGGTTTGGTGTTTGCCCTGGTGGATTTTGGTCTTGCCTTGGTCCAGCATCTCCAGACTGCATTTCCATTTCTCCCTTTGGAATGGGAATGTGTACTCCATGCCATTCTATATTGGAAATGTATATATTGTTTTTTGGTCTCACAGTTAAGAGATGGCCTTAAGTTTCAGAGCAGACTTTGAATTTAGACATTTGAATAATGTTGGAATTAAGACTTGGGGGGAACTCATGGATGTGAAGCCAAGGACTTTTGCCTTATAAAATGCCCAGGAGACTTTGGGAACCAAGAGTGTAATGCTATGTATTAAAATGCTGTGTTTGCATGTTACATGGGTATCTTCATTTTGAGCTTGATGGCATTTAGGGCCATTTAGGAGATACCATACTGAGCATGTCTTTTAGGGACATTCAGAAAGCATCGTTGGCATTATTCCATGGGGTAGAGTGGGGTCCAAAATTAATAAAAGCAGAAAAATGAACAATAAAATAAGATAAGTGGAATTAATAAGCAAAATAATGAAAATATGCTGGACTGCAAACCCTGGAGTTCCTTAACGATCTTTTCATCTTAACCCATCACCAGTGTCCAGTCTAACAGCTCTGATTGGTCGTTACCACGAGGATCGTGGGGAAAACATTAGAGGAATGTGAACGAGAAAGTGTAAATTTCTTATTTTAATATTGTTCATAATGGTGAGTTTGCTCTGGGATACTGGGGAAGCTTTTCTTTAAAAAGAGATTTTATTGCAAATATTTACTTTATATTGTATTCAAAAGGCCCAAGTTTGACTGTATGGATAGGTCTTCATCTGAGTCCTCTAGGACATGGAGTAAAGTCATCTTCCCCAACTTTGTGGTCCACATTAGCCCTACATGATGTCCTTTGTAATGATGACATGACATTCAAAGTTGTTTTATCACTTAGGGTTCAATGGAGGTGGAAAAGGAACATCAGATTCTCAAGGTCAATGCTAAAGAAATAGACCTTAGAGTAACGCAGTTCAATATTGCTTAGAATGGGCTGTCTTCAGTCTTCTTCCTCCAAAAAAAGAGACTAGAGAGGGTTAAGAGCAAAAATAATGCTCTAGCATCATTTAGAGGAGCATCTTTGTCATCAGATGGGGCTAACATGGACCTCGAAGGTGGAAAGATGACTTTATACCATGTCCTAGAGGAGGCAGATGAAGACCCATCAGTCTAGTCTGAGAGTCAGCAGCATGAGCAGGCTCACATAGGTGCATGGAAGGCAGAAATCATGTCATGACAAAGAACTCATGGTTCTGCCCTCTTAGAGAACCTTGAAATCACATGTGGGTCAGAGTTCCCAAAGAGTTCATTCATTGCTTTCTCTCCCCTAGGAGGTGCTCAGAGAATGGAGAACAAATTTGACGTGGGAGAGAACCCATTCCTGAACACAAGACAAGATGGTCAATGGCCATCTTAAAAACAAAGGCACACTTGTAAAACTCTCCTACAGCAGAAATAGATTTAGATATAAGATGCCACCTTTTGAGAAATAATATTTTCCGTTATGATACTGAAAATTTTGCAGGTATGAATACTTGTTTAAAAGACCAATATTAAGATCTTTATATTAACTTTATGGCAGATGACGGTGACAAATGAGATATTTAAAAAAAAAACATTTCTTGTAAATATTAGAAAATTTTACTTTAAAAAAGCATTCTATAAAAAAATTAAAAGATATTAGTTAATCCCTTTAAAAAAAAAACTGGCACTTCTCCTTTCATCGGGAGCCATGTTTTAACAGTCTTGCCAAATTTTGTAGTGATCCACAGAATTGCAAAGATGATATATAATAAAGCACACACTTACAGAACCATTTTTGAGAACATTTAGCAAAAGGCTGCTTTCTTTTATATGTCTTGATTTATTTTTTTCCTTTGAAATGCAAGTTTAAATTTTTTCTTTGTGCAGTTGAGAAGGAATCTTGCTGTAAAAGTAAGAAACGATTTCAAAATGCAGTTAAGTAATGGCTAATCTATAAAAATTGGGTCTCTGCTGATCGGGGTGGTGAGTCCCTTGCCTTGTCTCAGGGATAGCGATTTCCCCCAAATTCAATACTTTCTTGTCTTGGAAAAGTGCCCTCCAGGGTCTTGTGATGTAAAGTAGATAGTATTTAAAGTTCTGAACTACACCACTGGTTTTTTCCTCTTTCTTTTTTACTTAAATAAAAAAAAAAACCCTCTGAATAAAGTAAAACAGACCCCCAAACAACTACTACTAAACAAATGGCACTAACAGTGCAACTTTTGCACTGTTCAAGAAGACTCCCACTGGTGAATGGTCTGAAATGACCATTTGCATTAGAATGAAGCCTTTTCCGTTTTTCTGTAGAATGTTAAAATCAAAGTATTTCCTCCCAGGAAACCCAGGGTAGGGCTTGAGAAATTGCCACAGTTTGTAGCACTTGGCCTTTACCTTCTTGTGTGAATTGCTTTCTCAGAATAGCTTAAGAACAGGCAAAGAAAGAAGTGACCCAGAGTGAGAGAGTTAGAGATGGAGAACCACACAGCCGCATTATTCCCGAAGCTCAGACTTGGCAGTGTGAGCAGCAGATACCCCATGCGCTCCCTGAAGGTTTTAAAATGAAACACCCATTATCTGACACACAGAGTCTGGCTTCTTGATCCAAGCTACATATATTTTATTGTCATTGTGTCTGTGATGACATAATGTTCATCATTTAAGTCACTTGGAACTATAAGCTCAATGGCACTGACTATATTCACAATGTCTGGTCGACACCATCACAATCTGCATTACTATTTTTTTTAACCCCCTTTGTTGCTGTGATAAAATGCCTGAAGGAAAGAGCTCAGGGAGAAAGCAGTTACTTTGGCACACGGTTTGAAGGTACAGCTCATGGAGGAGAGATGGTGGCAGCTGAGGAAGCTGGCCATGACTGAGGAGTCTGAGGCTGCTTGCTTATGTTTCAGGGTTCAGGAGGCAGATGGAGTCTGGCGCTAGACGTTGTGGATAAGTCTTAAGGCCTACCTTCTAAACTTCTTTCCTTTCCTAGCATTTCCATAACCTTCCCAAACAGCTTCATCAACTGGGAACAAGTGTTCAAACCCTTGAGTGTAGAGGTAGGGGCTTAGGGGAGGGCGGAATGTGAGATAATGTGTCTGTGTGATGGAGTCCACATTCAAATGTAACAGTATCTTTAACTCTTAATCCTTCCTTGCTCTAAACAGAAACCTTGTAACTGTTTCCTCCTGTTCTGTTTCTACATGCTAGTTTTAGGTAGCTCATGCTGACCTGCCAGATACTGTTATCTGGCTTATTTTATGCTATATAATGTTTTTAATATCTAATGATTTATTGCATATATCAAGATTTTGTTTCATTGAATGGCCAAATATTTCCCATTGTATGTGTGCTGCATGCTCACTATTTTTGGCTGGACGCTTGGTTTGTTTCTTTATCTGGTTATTTTGCTTATTGCTGCTATTATTATGGGTGTTGAGATACCCGTGGACCTGCTTCCTTTCTTTTGACTAAATACCTAGCAGTGGAGATCCTAGATGATATGCTGATAAACTTTATCACACTCTCTACGTGTGTGTGTGTGTGTGTGTGTCTGTGTGTGTGTGTGAGAGAGAGACAGAGAGAGACAGAGAGAGACAGAGAGACACAGAGAGACATCCACACAGAGATGTGTGTGTGTGTGTGTGTGTGAGAGAGAGAGAGAGACAGAGACAGAGACAGGGAGAGAGACAGAGAGAAACAGAGAGAGACAGAGAAGGGAGGAGGTGTAGATTCAGGAGTGTGGTCAATCTCCACAGTGCATCCTGTCTTTTTCTAAGAGTGCAATCATTTTATTTCCCCCAAATACTTCTTACTTATCATGCTGATGATAACGGGGATGCTCTGATTGGAGCTGAATCTCTCTTTTTCTGGAAAATTCATTTAGATTGTTGCCTAGATAAAAATGATTTTAATTAGATTGCTCTGTGGAGAACATCTGACACAGATGTACCATTGTCTGCAGCTCAGATTTCCAGGCAGGCTCTCTCTTCTCTCTCATTTCTTTTTTCTTCCTTGCCCCACCAGATATTTCATTTCTGCTACCCCAGACTGAAGCCTTGTGTAGAGTATGCTTTGCCCCGCCCGCCCTCTGGGTTTGATCTGTCACGTTCCTTGCTCTAACCCCACAGGTGTTCAGAGCTGAAAGCAATCCCCTAACTCTGGCTCCCACTTGGCCCTGCTTGGTCTTGCTCTGACTCGTACCTGGAAAAGCAGGCCTCATCGATATTTGTTTGGCTTCTAAAACTGGGATTTCATGCTGCCTCCCTCACAGACTCTTTTGTTCTAGCCATCTTTGATTTACCCTCCCTCCTCAGCCCCCTCAGTGCCCCACATTGAACTGTTAAACTGTGGATGGTTTCTGTCCCGCGGTTTTGGGCAGGGAGGCCCTAGGGAGCCCTGTCAGTAATCTCAGAGGAAGGCAGGGGAGAGAAGTTGGGGAGCTCCTCCCTCTGCTCCTGGTGTGAGGTCATTGGTGTTCCTGTCACCTTTGACTGCTGCCTGCTGTTTCTTTGTAGGGCTCCATCCTCTCTGGTTCCTGCTCATCCTCTCTTCATCTGTACCTCTGACCTTAGGGTGGTAACAGCTCCTGCTGACACTAACTCCAGGTGGCCTTGTTATGGTTTCCCCAGACTCAAGCGGCTACTTACAGAAGTCCCTCCCTCTGCAAACAATCTTGCTTCAAATTTCCTAACTAGACTGTAGCTTGCTTCCCCTGGAACATTCCTTGGCAGACCTTCTGTCAAGCTCACTGTAGAGGGGCTACAGCCCCTCCTCCAGGTCTCTTCAGTGACTTTCACTTATTTTAGGTGACCGACAGACGTATCAGACTTGGGTGATTGATGCATATATTTTTATTCCATTTTCGGTTTGTTGATTTCTCATGGGAGGGAATTGTACTTCATTTATTGTTACATTTTCTTTTGTTTACTCCTTGAAAGAATAATTTTTTTTAGATGACCATGGCAAAAGCCACTGCTTTACCGAGAGTGAATACCTTTGGTTTTAGGTACAAGATTTTCTTACTGAGAGTGAATACCTTTGGTTTTAGGTACAAGATTTTCACAGCCATTCACGGCAGGCCCAGCATGACCGGTATGTTTTGGAAGTTACTCTCTGAAAGGTCATCTAATTTCAAAGAAAGAAAAACATTGAAATTTATTAAAAGCAAATGAAAACCATATTAAAATTATGTTATTAAAATAGCTTCGGTGGACTTAATTAAATTGAGAACTCGAATTAATGGCTGCTCCTGTATGGAATCATTAATCCGAAGGCGACTGAGGCTGTGTTGTTTTAGGCCACAACCAATTCATAATTAAACTCACTGCCGAGTCTTACCTTCCTGCGATCTGCATGGCGAACGTTCATTTCACATAGGAATTCATGGAGCAGCCAAATCAGAGTACCTCAGAGGAGTTCCAGACTGTGGTAGACTCCTGTCCCCTCTGCTGTGTTTTTCCTGGTAAATCTGCTGGTAACATCGATGAAGCCCAGGACTGTCCTCACATAAACCCCTTTTATAGAGCCTTCTCTGTGTTGTCTGCTCACTAACTGCCTAGAACAACGTCCTTCTGCCCAGTGGGGTGTCTGTTCCCTTCTCTGAGTCATCGATGGATTTCCTGATCACCCCTGGCCATTTCTCCACACTCCCTAGACATTCTTCTCTCTCTTCGCCAGAGCTTTTTGAGGTCCTTCAGGCTTCTTCTTCCTCCCTCCCTGTCCTGTCTGTATGCACTTGTCCTGATCAAGGGGCAGACACTCAAAACATGCTGATGACATCCACCCGAAGCCTAAAATCTCTGCCCAGAATGTGAGGATGGTACAGATGCTGCCAGTCTGCTCATCAGTCCCATGGAGGAGTCTATCTGATGTCCCAGACCGACCAGGGGTCCTTGACCATTCCCACCCTACATCCTCCACGGGCTACCTGCTCCTTGTTGAACTGTGACATCTCACAAGTCATGCTGTCATCCTTCTCATAATCTTTAGCCAAAATCAACATTCCTCTTTCAGCCTTTCTCTCGTGATTATTTGACATATTTGAAAAAAAAATCAATTTTTGTGCACTGGTAAATAGTAGTCGTCTCTGTCCCCATCTTTCAGTACTGCCCTTAGTTCTATCCCCTTACAGATAACCACTCTGCCTACTGACCCGTACCTCTAGAGGTTTCAGTAGCTGTAGAGTGAAACGAAAGTGTGCTTTTCTTTCTGTTTCAGAGGGCAGCCTACTAAATGTGCCCCTGTGTATTTTTCTTTTTTGGTGAGTTATATCAACCAAGGTAAAATTTATTTCCAATCCTTTTATGCAATATGCAGAACCCCAATTCTGACCCCGAGGAAGTGTATGGCTCTAAGTTTGGTGGACTGTGTACAGTTGGATAAGCACTACCAAAGCAAGCTACAAAACAGAACGGTCCATGCTTTTCAAAAGGTTTCTTACCCACCAATTCCCACTGTAGCCCCAGTACTTGGTAACCTCTAATCTAGTTTCTGCCTAGATTGACTCATGCAGCCCTAAATGCACTGTAAACATAACACTGTGAGCAGCCTGGCTCTCTGGCTCCAGCTGTCCTGGGCTGCTACAGTGTCACGGTTTGTGATTCTTTGTTGCTAAGTGGCACACCCACCCTTGTGTATGTAAAGTTTTTTCCCCATGTTCCAGCCCTGTCCCCCACCCCGTCCTCCTTCACTGCTGTGATACACTTTGCTATATGATAGCACTATAATTTAAAGCGCTTCCCGACACCATTTCTTCCTCACAGCAACCCCTCTCTCAACCACAGACAACTTCCCGAGCCCCCTCCTCCTGCTCTCTCTCTCTCTCCCACATGTACCAACAGGCAGCTGCTCCTGGTGGTATTAAGCACCCATCTCAGAGACCTCCTATTGTGAAGAGAGTGAATAGATAAAAGTCCAAGCTGGACTTTGATTTCTAGTGCTGTGTCTGTGCCAAGACCCAGGTCAAGACTCCCAAGGCTGCTTTACTAATCACCTAGTGAGATTCAGAGCAGAAGGGACCATTTCTGGAAGTCATGGGACTCCATGGCTCTAGAACTGAGCCCAAGAACATCTTTGAAGGCTTTCCTCCCTCCTTGAGACAGCACAGCAGTCTAGGGCACTTCTGCATAGCATCTAGCCTGCAAGGTCCTCTGCTTGCTCCCCTGGCTTTCCAATTCCCATCCGGTTGTCTTACACTTGGGCATTTGGAATAATGACACCTCTACCCATTTAATACGATCCAGGTGTATGGGAAATTAATAATTTTCTTTAATGCAGCCACAAAATACCTGACAAAAGCAATTTGAGAAAGTTGTTTTGTTTGTTTGTTTGTTTGTTTGTTGTTGTTGTTTTGTTTTTTGCTCACAGTTTGCGGTATCAGTCCATCATGTTGGCAGAGGTACAATGTTCAATCAGATGAAGGCCAAGCTGCAGCGCCCCCTGTAGGTTCAGGTCTTCAGCCTCCTCTTCCTTCCCTTTATCATGTTGCTCTCAGAGTCCCTGTTGGACTTTAGAAGCCATAGGATACTCTGCTTATGTGTATCTGAATGGCTTGTTTCCAGTGCCTCCATGGCCCAAGCCTCTCCCAGGTCCATCACCTGTCTGCACTGTTGCATTGGAAACCAAATTCTAACATAGATTTTGGAAGAGAAATATGATAGCCAAAACATAGCACTAATCATTTTTGTATTTGCTAGTAATCTGGGTCCCTCTCTAAAGAAGTTCCAAGATCCGCATTGTTTTTATGTAGGTTGAGATGTCTACACCCCCAGTGACTTACGTGTGGAAGGCTTGGTCCCAGATGGTGGTGCCACTGAGATTTGATGAATTACAAGGATTAATACATGGATGAATATCTAGGTCATTAAGGGGTGGAAGTAGGTCTCTTTGGGTATGCCTTTGAAGGGTACCTCTTTTAGTTAGGGTTTCTATTACTGTGATAGAACAGTATAACCTAAAGCAACTTGGGGAAGCAAGTGTTTTTTTTTTTAACTCCTTGCTATTACAATTCATCATCAAAGGCAGTCAGGGCAGGAACTCAAACTGGGCAGGAATCTGGAAGCAGGAGCTGGTGCCTCTGCGGGGCACAAGGGAATGCTGCTTGCTGGCTTGCTCCTTGTGACTTGCTCAGCCTGCTTTCTTATAGAACCCAGGACAACAAGCCCAGGGGATGGCACCACCCACAATGGGCTGAGCCCTCCCCACCAATCACTAATTAAGAAAACGTCCTACAGGCTTGCCCACAGCCTGATGTTATGGAGGCATTCCCTCTTCTTAGATCACTATAGCTGTGTCAAGTTGGCATAAAACTAGCCACTACAA
This sequence comes from Rattus norvegicus, assembly GCF_021556685.1. Taxonomy (NCBI): domain Eukaryota; kingdom Metazoa; phylum Chordata; class Mammalia; order Rodentia; family Muridae; genus Rattus; species Rattus norvegicus. The sequence continues at coordinate 89,096,312 of NC_141549.1, forward strand.
CATAAACTAGCAACACTATGTCTTGTTCCCAGATCATCCCTCTCTTGTGTTGTAGATTTCCTAGCTGCCCTGAGATGAGCAGTCTGATTCCCTCATGTTCTCCCTGTTTGGCTAATGTGCCACAGACTGAAACCTTTGACACCATGAGACAAAACAAATCTCTCCTTTAGATTGTATCTTTTAAGTATTTTCTCATGGAGACAACAGCATTTTCTCTCTGTCACCAAGAATACTGCCTGGCACAAACTGGCTTCTCAGAAGTGATTTACATAAAGAATGAATGAATGTGTTCGGGGGGCTGATAAGAACGGCAGATTTGACATGTTTGCTGCACACTGAGCAAGCTTTGGTGAACATATGCCTTTTTTTTTTCTACTGGCAGAGGTCCAAGCTGAGAACTGTGAAAACAGGAGACCACACATCTATATGTTAGAAGAAGCAATACTTCATAGGACTGCAGGATATTAGCATTATTAAATTCATACATTCATTTCAGAGTCACTTAGGAATTAGATGTGAAGTTTCATCCATGTCCTAAGATGTTATCTTTGATTTGATCTTGAAACTGTTGGTACTAACAAATCTGGTGCTTCATCCAAGAGCAGATGTGTAACTAGATCCTAATAAAATAAATACAGCATCCTGCTTGAGGACAAGAGAGTGTTTAGGACTAGCCCATTAAGGTGACTGATGGGTAGAGAGGTGGGTGTGTTAAGAGAAAATATTGTTCTAAGAGTCGCCATACATTTCCAGGAATAAAGATGGATGCAGTTCTGCATTTTCAGTGTCCATGTTGATCTAATAGAGTCTCCAAAGATCTGATGGCTATTGAACTTTTATTTTTAATTTTTTTATTGATCACGACTATTAACATTTCTTTACGAATGTCAGCTAACATCTGCTGTGAGGTTGAGTGGAACTCTGCCTCCTGCCAGCGGAAACCCTTGGAGAGAGAACTCATTTGCATATTTCTTCTTCCTTGTTTTGCTTTTTGAGTCAGCAGAGAAGAAGCCAGAAAAATGATGGTAGGATTGAGCAATTAAGAAGACACACTGTAGCTTAGTTATGCTCTTGTTCCCAAGGATTGCAGAAGACTATTTCTAGATAATTGCTAACTTGTTAGTATATTCTTATTTCAAAATTCTGAGAGTTTTGCTAATGTGTAGTCACCTTCACAAATGATCCGCATTAACTATCTTCAGTGAAATGTGTAGCTTTTTGTTGAAGAATATTCATCTAAAAAATACTACCAAGTACATATTACCTCAGGGATATTTCTGAGTTCGATCTGGAGAACATTTTTGGATTCATAATAAAGGACATTAATTTGGCTCTCACAGAACATATTTTATCTTTCTTCTGATTAAGGCATCCTAGTAATGATTTAAGGAAAGTAACAACAGGTTTGACTCTTTGGGGACTTGAACGTGTAAATTTTCCTTTCTGTAAATGTTATAAAAAATCCATTTATCTTTTTTTTCCTCTTAGAAATGTAATTAAGGCAATCCCCAAAAGTCACACGGGCAGAAAAAAATAGGCCTAAGACTAGAAGGATCGTCTTTGAGGAAACATTTGTATTAGTGTTTTTTTTTTCTTCTTTAAAAATTGTTTACCTGACTCCTAATGACACATTGTTACAACTGTAGATTAGAGTACTGCCCAGCCCTCATCAGAGAAGCTTCTTGCTGTACATGGTAATTACCACAGAGGCCCACAACTACATACAGTACAACGAAAGGCTTTGGATCACTCAGTTCTGAATAGAATGTCTTTATCTCTCAAGGCCCAGGGATCTATGCAGAAGAAGAGGCAGAAAAAGCCAGGGGATGCAGATGACTCTTGAGAAAATGTCTTCAAGACAGAGCAGGGCTGATGACGTATGAATTCACAGAGACTGTGGCAGCATGTGCAAGACCTATAGGAGCTCTAGCCAGACAAAATCCCTGCAGAGTGGAAAAGAGAAGAGGACACAAAGTTGCATTCCCAACCAAGAAACTATTTGTAACTAATAGTTGCTGGGAGAGGGAAAATCAGATACTGTTATTGTTGTTGTTTGTTTTTCCAGTAAAGGGACACTGGGTATATCAACCACACTCCAGGGCAAGCCAAATGCTCAGGAACAGTCAGCCACATAAAGCAGACTCTTTTTACTTTTTATTTTTAGAGAGAGTAAGAAGAAAATTGGGTGGGTAAGGATGTGCAGTTCCTGAGAGGAACTGCAGGAGGGAGAAAGAATATGGTCAAAATACATTGCATGAAAATTTCAAAGAATGAATAAAAACATTAAAAAATATATTCCCCTCCCCCTTTTCTAACATACCACTACACATTATTTTCTATGGTAGCAGCCTGACGCTCACTCCAACATTTACAAGGTTAAAAAAAAAGAGAGAGACAAAATTATTTTTAAAAACTAACAGCTGAACTGGCGGTGTTAACAAGGGGGCTGTGATGTGGACGCTCAAGGCTTTGCTTTTTGAACTCGCTCTGTGGTCAATTACCTTAGGATGCCTCGAGTCTAAAATGGCTTTGGCTGAGTTGAGTCAATGAAATATTTATGGATCAAAGCATCCTGGAGATGCTTCCTATGGGAATGTGTGTAGTATTTATACAGCATCCTCTTTGATGTGCTCAAAGCGTTTTTCAGACATTATAGACTTCATCTGCACCACCCATGAAGCAGGTTGGGAGAAAAGTGAGTCTTGTTTACGAATCAGTACAGCAGTGGAAGGAAGGACTGCTCAGAGCCTCACAGTGGGGCCATGACCAAGCAGGAAGCCCAGTCTGTTCAAAGGTGTGAGGAAAAGGGTTAGTTTCATGGTGTCTGCAGGGGGATTTTAACCTCTAAACTTTTGATTTCCCAGGATATGTAGTACTTCGTGCTCTGTGACCCGCTTCCAGTTCTTGAATTCCACCACCAAATCCACAATTGTAGAGTGCCATGGAGCCCCGAGGTTAGACTCTGACAGAGCAAAGCCTTGTAGAGAGTGCCATGGAGCCCAGAGATTAGACTCTGGCAGAGCAGAGCCTTGTCTTTGAGACCTGGCCTTGATGTTCATGAAGAAGATGTCTTTGAGACACTTAATTGAACTATTTGACATTCAGTTTCTTCCTTCAGGAGAATAGGTAATTCCTGCCCCTTAAGGTATCGTTGCCCAACAGAGATGATACCATAGGGTCCTTATTACAGGGTCTGATGCATAATAGGTTCTTAAAAGCTATGTCATTAGAACTAGACACCAGAAGGCTGCAGAGGCAAGGTGCCATCTGCTTGCCCTCTTCCATTACAATGGAAGAACCAGGCCATAGGCCTCTAAAGGAATGGCCACAGTAAAGGCAAAGTCACTGTTACAAAGGTTTCTTTTTAGACAACTTCATCATGACAGGAATGGCATTGCCAAATAGTGAGCTTTTGAAATTGTCATTAACAGGGTTAGGAAAGTATGTTTGTTAGCTCTCTCTATGGCTGTGATGAAACATTGAGGAAAATCACTTATCACGGGATAGGTTCGGTTGGACTTACAGTTTCAGTCTTTGGTCACAGAGCTTCTTCAGTTCTGGATTGTAATGAGGCAGAAATCATGGTTTGAGGAGGAAGTGGAGCCGAGTTGCCCAGCTCATGGTGACTAGGAAGTAGAGGTGGGAGTCATGGGCAAAATGTCTCATTCAAGGGGATGTCCACAGTGACCTACTTCCTCCCATGGGGCCCTATCTCTAAAGCTCCCACCAGCATGGTCTCTGATTATGCCACCCGCTGAGGACACAAGGTTTTGGGGACATTCTGGCTCCTAACCACAACAGAGGATACTAACACAAGCCTGGAGGACACTGGGCTCTTCGTACAGATGTGAGGCATGATTGTAATACAGTCCATTCTGAGCTGAGCCATCTCTCCTGGGAGACAGAGAAAGTCACAAGGTGAGAGAGGAGCAAGGGCTTGCTGTGGTGACAAGTAAGGAGGGGCCCCAGAGCTAAGAAATGACAGAAATACATTTCTCGTTGCAACATGTTCATGCACCGTGAAGCAAATGTGCACATATGAACACACACGCACACAGATTCACATACACACATGTTCATATACATGCATACAATACACACACACACACACTCATAGAACAAATACTCATGTGCACGCACACACATTCTCACACTCTCACACAGATTCACATACCCACACATTCATATACATGCATACAACACACACACATGTACACACATACACACACATACACACAGACCACATACTCATAGCACAAATACTCATGTGCATGCACACACATTCTCACACACTCACACAGATTCACATACCCACACATTCATATACATGCATACAACACACACACATGTACACACATACACACACATACACAGAGACCACATACTCATAGCACAAATACTCATGTGCATGCACACACATTCTCACACACTCACACAGATTCACATACCTACACATTCATATACATGCATATGACACACATACACACATATACACATATACACACACATATATATACACACATACACACATTCACACACATACACACATGAACACTCACGCACACACACACACACACACACTCTCACATACATACTCATAGCACAAACACTCATGTGCATGCACACACATTCCCATACACTCACTTTGGTTTTCCTGTATATAATCATCAACAGAATTGGTGTATATACATCTATCATTTGGAAGTCAGCACCATGGATGCACATATACTTTGATAACATAGAGAAGGAAAACTTAATTTCTAAAGACAGAAATGAAAAGTTGATGCGTTAAGTAGGAATATTTTGGGCTTGAGAATTCACTATAGGGAATGCTCACTCAGCCTTGATTGTATGACAAAGGGTCAGGCCCAAGTAGGAACATAGAGATATCGGGATGGTAAGAAATCAGATTCTCAGGGCAACAGAAAGTCAGTTTTCATCGTGTAAGCATGCCAGGCTCCACGTCTATTTCTGATAACCAGGGTGATGTCACTAGGTATGGAGAATCGAGCAGTTGTTCAGTCAGCATCCATGAGGTCTGCCTCCACCCAGCCTGGGGCTGCTTCTATTCAGATGACAGCAAGCTTGGACCACAGGGAAGGAAGCAGGCAGAATGGCAAGAGCTGGCAGGAGTCCAGAAGGGCTAGGTGTTCTGGAGTAGAAACAAGAGCAGATAGAATTGTTCTCCTCAGCACAAACCCAGCACACCATTTATAAACTTGCTGATGCTCTGAATTCAAGAAACAAGGTCAGCAAAGCTTGGCGGTTGAGATCCCTGACTTCCCACCACTGTCTGGTCTTGTCAGTCAGTGCTTAGCATGGACTGCTAGACTATGCTCTGTCTGGCCATGGCCTCTTTTTCAGCTACGATCTGGGTGCTAAGACGTTAAACAAACGCCTGCATGGGAAGCACTCGGAAAGCACATGACATAGAGAGATAAGGCTAATAGTTCCCCCTAAAGGCATCTGTTCAAGTTCCAGGTCTCGAAGGGTTCTCACGGCTGAGATCAAGTTAAGAGGAGGCTGTTCCTGGGGACCTAGGATAGTGAGATGTGTTTCCCAGGAGAGGAAGAGTACCAGAAATACAGAGATGTCTAGAAGGACAACCATATGATGAGGCTGGATAAGACAGTGCTCTACAAGTTCAGGAGAGGGTCACCAGGGGGGCATCAACCCTGCTGCACTGGGAGCTTGGAAGTCAGGCCTCTGTGCTGGGAAGGAATACCTGTTTGAACCACCCAGCCTGCAGCATTTTGCTTAGGGAAGCCCTGGCCACTCATGTGCATAGCAAAAACAGGAACTTGATTATATTATTTTATTTCGAGCAAATTATATTTTTGTTGATTTTAAGAATGAGAAGAAATAAAATTAAGTACCAAGGAGGAGAAGAAAAAAAAACATATCGAGTGGTTTGAAATGTAAACAGGGCTAAAAATATAGTCATCTAGAATGCCTTGTTTTGAGAACTCTGTGATAAATGGAATAGCGTTTCCACTTCACAGGAATAATTAAGTCCCCACAATCTCAGACCCGAAAGTGTTCACAAAAGCATGCTCTTAGAAAAGCAGATGTGGGTTGTGCCTGTATGCATCAGGTGAGGAGGTTGGGAATGCGTTAAAGCTGATGTAGGGTTACAGAGTGTGTGCCCATCAGAGGGCGGGTGACTCGAGTGACTCCGTGTCCAGTAGGACATTTGCACCAAGATTCAAATCTTAGACTCATTTTGCTGTACAGTGTGTTCTCACTGAACCTGCTTGTTGCTTTTTCTTTCAGGGCTGCGTCAGCTATCATGGACAGAATAGACTTCTGACCTTGAAAGAGCCAACTGTGTAGGTCAAAGCCATTTCTTCCAAGATGAGGTAAATATGTCTCGTTACCCTGTGGGAAGAAAAAGAGAAAACAAGTCTCTTGGCTCTGGACCCTCTGCACGGCTTGCTGTGGTCTCTCCTCAGCCATGTGCTAGCTTTGGGCGTGGGGAACAGAATTTCCTTGTTTGCAGCCTCCACACTGCAGGGTACCCTCAAAGGAAAACCGAAGCCGAGAACCATGAATGCAGATGTAGAGAAACACAAACACGAGATCCCACGCAGCTATGAAAACAGGACATGATCCACACACAGTGTTTGGCATCTCTGTGCTTTGCTTGTCTTTATTATGGTCATTAAAATGTATCCATGAGCTCAGGCAAGTGACCAGAGGAAATGATCGTGCTACAACTTTGCCGGCTCTCTGAAAACCTTTAAAACGCAGAGAGAATTATGTAGGTAGACACGCCAGTTTCAGAGAGGTACGGGCATGTAGATGTTATGAAAGACACCTCATTATAATACAAGTAATAAGGAATAATAGAAGCACATTGCTTCAGAGAAGCAAAATACTTCTTTTAATTAAGGCCAAGACCTCTCCACTTTAAGTTGTGAAAGAATCACTTTGGGGGTTGGGGAGATGATTTAACTGCTAAGGTGCTGACTGCTTGAGCGTGAGGGGCTGAGTTCAGATTCCCAGCATCCATGTAAAGATCTGAGTGCAATAGTGCGTGCCTCTAGTCCCTGCTCTGGGCAGTGTGGAGAAAGAAGGAACCCTGGGGCCTGATGGCTTTCAGCCTAGCCTAGTTCTTGAGCTCTAGAATCAGGGAAGAACCCTGTTGAGACAGAGAGAGAGAGAGAGAGAGAGAGAGAGAGAGAGAGAGAGAGAGAGAGAGAGAGAGAAAGAGAGAGAGAGAGCACGCTATTGAGAAAGATATCCTATGTTTACTTTTGGCATCTGCATGCACATACACACATATGTATGTGCACACACATGTATGTTTGCTTGTACACATGTGTATACATGCAAACATATTCATGCATTCCCTCCTTCTGTCACTTATGCTTCAAAATGCAAATCTCGGTATGTGCTGACAATGGTGGCTGATGCTGGAAGGTTCTCTGACCTCAGTGGCCCATCTCCCAGACTTGTTGGTTCTAGAACATGCTTGGCAGACATCCTGTGGTAGGTCTCTGCTCAAACAAAATTTGCCTTTACCACCAGTGTCTCATTCCATGCTTCTGGTGTCCCCTAGCAGCCACTGTTAGAGGAGAGGTCAAGGCTGAGCCCCAGTGACTTTATGGGTGTGTCCCAGAAGGATCGTTCTTTTTACTGACAAAGCAAACAGATCTTAAGTAGTGAACTGTGAAATGGTTATGATGTTGATGGATGCCACCTCACCTGAATCAATATGTCAAGGAAGAATGATGGTTTGGCCAATGAATATAGAGCTCTGGTTGGATTTAGCTAAGCAAATATCCTGGGATTGTGGTGTGTGCTGTTGGGGAATCCTGGGGCCGCATTCAGAAGCCTCTTTATAAGTGATCTCAATGGCTTCACTGTGCATCTGAGTACCAGTGACTCACTGTAATGAGAAGAGAGCCTCCTCTGGTGAAGGGATTCCAGCTGGTGGAGACCCATGGAGAAGTCCAATTTGGATGCCATAGTCCCCTATGGCCAAGACAAATTCAGTTGCTTCCAGAAGTCCTTCCAAAACCCATGTGTACCTGCCACTTCTCCAGTCAGAACAGAAGGACAGTTGGAAGCCTTTTAGCAGTTCAAAGAAGGCCACTTACTGCCATCTTTATTGTTTGGGTTGTGGGATGGATTCCCTGGTGGAGCCCTCTCTGGATGACCTTTCCCTCAGTCTCTGCTCCACACTTTGTCTCTGTATTTCCTCCTGTGAGTATTTTGTTCTCTCTTCTAAGAAGGACTGAAACATCCGCATTTTGGTCTTCTTTCTTGAGCTTCATGTGGTCTTGGATATTCTGAGCTTTGGGGCTAATATCCACTTATCAGTGAGTGCATGCCATGTGTTTCTTTTGTGATTGGGTTATTTCACTCAGGATGATATTTTCTAGTTCCATTCATTTGCCTAAGAATTTCATGAAGTCATTGTTTTTAAGAACTGAATAGTACTTCATTGTGTAGACGTACCACATTTTTTAATAGCCGAGTAGTAGTCCATTGTGTAGATGTACCACATTTTCTGTATCCATTCCTCTGTTGAAGGACATCTGGGTTCTTTCCAGCTTCTGACTATTATAGATAAGGCTGCTATGAACATAGTGGAGCACGTGTCCTTGTTATATTTTGGAGCATCTTTTGGGTATATGCCCAGGAGTGATATAGCTGGGCTCCAGCCACATATGTAGTAGAGGATGGCCTTATCAGGCACAAATGAGAGGAGAGGCCTTTGGCCTTATGAAGGCCAAATACCCTGGCATAGGGGAATGCCAGGGTGGGGAGATGGGAAGGAGTGGTGGGGGGAATACGCTCATAAAGGCAGGGGGAGGGGGAAAGGGATAGGGGGATTCCAGAGAGGAAATTGGGAAGGGGATACCATTTGAAATGTAAGTAAAGAAAATATCCAATTAAAAAAATGACAAAAAAGAAGAAGAAGAAGAAGAAGAAGAAGAAGAAGAAGAAGAAGAAGAAGAAGAAGAAATAAAAGCAGCCACATACAAAAAGTGAAACCAATTCTGCCTGTGGTGTCCACATTACTCTGTATGTTTTACTTTTGTTGTTGAGACTTGTACAAAGTAGACAACTGCTAATATAGAAATTCATTTTTTTGCATTTCAATTCACTATTTGATCATTTAAAATGTACATACATTTAAAATATTATATCTACTCTCCTTCTCTTTCAGTTCCTTCCCAATGCTCCCTTCCAGCATGCTCCCCTCCTTACTTTGTGTCCTCTTTGGTAGAACATGTGAGTTCTTACTGGAGACATTTTGATAGCTGGTGAGCTCCCACTGAATGCCTCATTACTTAAACCCTGTCTTCTGAGGGTAAATGAAATACACTTCCTAGCTTTACCTAAAAACCATCTATCTATACTGAAGCAACTAAACTTCTGAGTAAGGGTCCTGAAATCTCTTGAATTTCTTAGGATTTTTTTCTCTGAGATGGTTTAGCATGGTTAGTAAGGTCATAGTTTTACATTATTAATACCGACGAATTATGTTGACTCTCCCATGAAGGTAAAACTATGAGAACATTGAGAACGTGCATCTGTTATTGGTACAACCAACTGCTTTCCACTTGGATTCGAGGCCAGACCCACAGGGAAGAATGCAAATCCAGTAGTGTGAACCTGGTCAAAAGTCCACGGTCAGACAAGAGTGCAGAAGTTACAGCTGTTTTTACTAGACATGATGCGTCTGTCAAACTGCTTTCTAAATAGTTTCTGTTTATGCCCATAGAGTAGGGTTGCTGTCAGCTTCAGTCCCAGAGGTTTATTTTTGCAGCAGACCGAGATTCCTAGCTGGTCAAAGTATCAAGAGTGACTGACTGTTGAAAGCCGAGCCCTAAAAGGGACGCCTATGTCATTCCTTCTAGGGAACACTATGTCAGAGGAACGTAGGATGGACGCAAGCTATGGAACGCTGTGGAACACTGTCCTCTGGGCAGGGCATGGCTGTTGCATTCTTGGCTCCTTAGCATCTGTGGTTACCAGGCTGTATAAGATTGGGGCCATCAATATTCTGTCTTGGAGGAGGGGAAGAGATCATAAGGTACAATCTTACCCTGAGGATATAAATGTCGTTAATGTTGCTGTCCAGGGAAGGAGAGTCATTTCCTACAGCCCCTCTTGTCAACCCTGTACCTACACTCCTGTAATCAATCAATATTTAAACTCAGAAAAATCAAAAGAAAGGAAGGAAGAAAGAAAGAGAGAGAGGATGTGGCATGGAAGGGGGACTGGTTGGAGGGAGGCAGGGGCCTCCCGGGTGTAGAAGAGATGAGCTGGCCTCTAACATGTCTGCAGGACAGTCGGGTGGGTGGAGTGGTACATGAAAACCAAGTTGAAATGCAGAATGAGAACTTGTGCCTTTTGTTTTGATTCTGTTCCTTGTATTTCCTGGAATTCTAGGCTTATAAAAACCTCAAGGTTTATTGCCATCATCAAAAGGTTTTCCCTTTAAAATTTATGTGCATGGGTACTTTTTTTTTTCTTCATGTAAGTTTGTAGAACATGTGCACAAAGGCCAGAAGAGGGTCTCAGATTCCTTGTAACTGGAGTTACAGATGGTTTTGTGTTGCCCTGTAGGTTCTGGGAATCAAACCCGGGCCCCCTGGAAGAGCAGCCAGTGCTGTTAACTAGCAAGCTGTTTCTCTACTCCCAGCATCAAGTCTTTAAAGCTAAAGGAAGAATCAATAAGTGGGGGTTAAGGATAATTTGCTACTCAAAATAAGTAATCCATTAAGCGATCTCAAATGATGAAATATGTACGGTCTGAGGTCATACAGTTTCTTGCATGGGATAATGGTTAGGATGATGGTTTTTGGTCTTGAATGACTAGCTGATCAAGCAAGAGAGCCTTTCAGATTTCATCCAATCGTTAAGCTCTAAGAGAAAAGATGGAGTGGCTGTGAGGTAACACATGCTAGTTCAGACGTCATCAAATTCTAGCACTGCTTCCAATTCTAGCAAGTCACCCTACTTCCTATCGGAAACTAAAATGCCTATTTGATAGGTTTTTGTTAGAATTAAGTGTAACTACTTTTTTTTTTTTAAATGAAAGTAACATCATAGAGTAGGCACCCTCCCCCCCTTCGGCATCGTATTTTGTTGGTCTCTTCCTTTCCCCTAAATACCCTGATCTACTGTAGTGCGTCTGATCTCCAGGGGGTAAAAATTCCCATCTCCACTGATTTCAGGGTAATCATGGTTTAACCTCCTGCTTTGGAAATAGTTTGCCTGTTGGCTCTGTGAGCTGGTCTGGGTCAGCTATAGCAAGTGCCGCCTCCATGGTGCCCTGCCGCGTGACCCTGTGATGTAGAAGCATGAAGAGTTTTGATTTTCATCACTTCCTGTCCCACAACAGGAAACAAACAGATTCAGCATTTTGGTAAGCCCCGCCTCTCAGGCTGCAAGAGGAAATTCCGGCTTTAGGAAGGCAGAGCAGCCAGAGGCTCCCCTGTAGCTTCCCAAGGAACCAGTAAGGGGCAAGACAGGAGTGGGGGTTGGGGGGAGAGGGGGTGTCGGGGAGTTGGGGGGGTGGGAGGGTAGAGGGCGTGGGGGGTGCGCTCTCCTTGGGTTTAATAGCTTGAAAGAGAGGATCGAATGGGACAACGAGCTTGCAGCAAAATTGAGATGGAAACCAACCAAGTGGTGGGTAGGTGTAGGAAGGCAGGCCGCTCTTTCCAGCGTATGCGTCTCAAATCTTCAACATTTCAAATCCCCTTATGTGTTTTTCAGTTTCAAGTGCTATATTCATGAGCATAATTGCTCAGTGGGTCTTTGTTAAATGAATTTTGAATTTTAAAACCTTATTCTTCCCAATTAGCCATTAAATATATGAGCATTTCTATTTGAATTTAATTCCATTACCTGACAAGTGTGAGTTCTTCATAATAATGACAAAAGCGTGATTAGATCATTTAATTCAGTGCATCAGAACAATTTCCAAATGATATGCATTTGTGTTAAGATATGCTTCAACCCCAAACCCAAAAACCAGATACCCTCTGCCTTCACCAGTAGAATGACAGTCTCTGGCCAGGTTGATGTCAAGTTGTCGTGAATAATTTCACTCTTCCATCTATAAAATTAGACAGTTATGGCTAATGGGGGTATTGGATGAGTTAATTGTTTAATATAGCTTGGTTGGGGGGGGGGGAGAAAAAGAATAATCACCTCGTATTGAAGGCCTCAACATTTTAGCATTAATTTTCTCAGACTTTAATTAGTCTTCCTCACTTTATATAAAGTAAGCATATGTAATTATCAAGTCCCTCTGACGAATTTATACTGAAGAACAATGGTTTTGCTCATCTCTAACCATAAAGCGCACACGGGAGGAAAGCTGCGAATTATATTTTAGCTCTCTCCATTTTGAGGTTATTTATATGAATCATAACTTTTTGAAGATGATGGCTAAAATGAAGCAGCCGAAATAAATTAATTGCAAACTGCTCAAGTTGACGTCTCGTGTATTCATTATGGCTGTTTGGAATAGTACAACTTCCTCGCCTCTGGAATTCTATGGGCTGGTGAAGGAGGTAACCCTGACGAAGAGAGAGAGAGTATCAAGTTTGCCTCCCTTCTCTAGGTTGGCACCAGCCCCTACTGAGTACTTGTGACTGGACCTGAGGGATAGAAGAGTCCCAAGAGTGACTGTGTGTTCTGCACCCCATCTGTACAACTGAGGCCCAAGGTCCATCTCATTTGCCTCCTGGGGTGGTCATGGGAAGTTAGGCTAATTTTTTTTTTTGTTGCAATACCCAACTGGGTTCTTTTAATTTGAATTTTTATAATAAAAACAAGAGAGTTAGATGAGCAGAAGGAATTATCTGAACTGAGCTAGACACAGCTGCACAGCGGTTCTGAATAGCTAGATCCTGCTAGATATAGTGGCTTATGCGAAAGGCAGAGGCAGGTGGATCTCTTTGAGTTCAAGGTCTACTTAGTGAGTTTCCTGCCCTCTGCCTACCACCAAAGCCGTCCCGTTTACAGAAACTTGAAGGAACAATACTCAGCTTATGCAACACGGTTGCACTAACAAACATTTCTCTCTGCTTGGGTGTTTCCATAGTGCTCAGATCAACCCAGCCAGGACTATGTCTCCTGAGTGTTTCCTCCTTTGATCCTGGCTCTGTAGCTTCCACAGCATTGGTGATTTTTGGGGGAGCTTCTACTGGGGCCTGGCTATTGACCTATTTTGGTATTCGAGTCAGTCTGTGAAGTTTTTTTTATTTTTCTTGAGTTTTCCCCGAGGCAAAAGTAATCGTCTCCACTCTCTTGGAAATGGTTTAAAAAACAGGCTGATAGAGATTCTACATCTGCTACTCCAACGTGATGGCTGAGACACCATGCTCATATAAGAGGGGTTTGGTTTGGGGCTGTGGAGGAAAGCTTATCTCTAGTGCATGAGAACAGGTTTATGGAGTGATGACCCTGGCTCCTAGAGTCCAGATTAGTAAAGAGAAAATAGAGTTTTACTAACATGTAGCAGGATCTAACTAACCCACTCACTAAGTAGCTAACTAACTAGCTAGCTAGCTAACTAACTAACTAACTAACTAACTAACTAACTAACTAACTAACATTCCAGCAAGAAGCTCAGAGCTTCTGAAACACTCACACAAATGGGACACAAGGCTTGAGGTGGAGAGACACTGGAGGAGCCCCAGCTATTTGGGTTCTATTTATTTGACCTTCCTTTCCTCTAGTCACAGAAGTGAGGGGCCATGACTCATGTCCCAGATGCCTTCTGATTGGTGCTAGATGAGTGACCACTGGAGCCACTCAGTCCCCAGGTGGGAGAGCAAAATTAAGGACTGTTACTGCTCCCTTAAGTGGGTGACCGCCGTTAAGATTTTTGTTTGTGCAGTAGAGATCCAGAGCAGGATGTCACTTCGGGGGATGAAGGGTACAACCTCCATCAGGAGGAATAACTTCCAAATGTAGTGTCTGATGATGAGGTGAGTCACAGATCTGCAGAGTCTGATCCCAACATTCGACACAGTACAGGGTCGTGGTCTGCTTATTGCGCTGGTCCTCACTTCAAACAAGCCCGGAAAACCTCTGGTTAGTTCAGCTTAATGAAGTGCTTTGTTGGTTTCTCAGCAGAAGGAAAGGTTTGAGAAGGTCATAGATTTATGTCCCTTTGAACAGGAGGAAGATTTCAGAATGGGGTGCTGCCATTTGACCACTGCTTGATATCCAAAGAGAAAGGTTTCAAGGCTATTGAAGCCTCGGATGCTTGGGTAAAGAGTGCCCTGCATACACAGGGATACCCTTACCGTTTTTGCTTTTGTGTGACAGAAAGCACTAATCATGCCACGTTTCCTTTCCTGAAGCTACAGCCTCAGGACTCAGAGACTCTGTCCATGTATAGAACATCAACTAACTTATATTTCACCTGCCATTCTTCACATTTCCATATAGTCACCTGGAGACGAGTGACTCTCGGGAAGCCTTACAATGAGGGACTTTGCAACTGTGACTTCGGTCATTCCCCGTGCTGTGCCTCTGAGGCTATGGATGAAGGTCCATCTCCATCATCTGTTTCAGTGTGAAGCCTCTGGAAGGATATTTCAATATAATGTTAGGTCTCTGAGTGCCTCACTGCCCAGCACTTCCTGTCTGTAAGCATCTGTTCACCTGTTCATCTGTTTATGGCTACGATGTAAAGACAGAAGCAAAAGGCCTTGTGCAGGGTGTGTAAATAGCACAGTAATGCTACTTTCTGTGGATGTCACACTTCTATCTGACATCTATTTGATCATAGCAGAAGATCTATGTCCATCTCACCGATCTCACCTAGATGTGACCTGTACCCTAGATGCCCACAGGAGAGCCACTATTTGGTTGTTTTGAATTCAGGTGCCTCACTATGGTTCTGAAAATATGATGGGGAGATTTTGAGGATCAGTCAATGGTCTCTTCTCTCATTATTGGCTAGAACTATGGTACCCAAGATCACCTTACCCAAGATCTGCTCTTCAAGGACTGTAGTTCTTGGAATCTCAAACTGAATTGTTCAGGGCCACAATATCCTAGAAAGTCAGGCTCCATTCTTAAGGATAGGATTTTCAAATCTGTTTAGCAGTACTGGGGATCGAACCCATGACTTCTTATATGCTAGGCATGCATCCTACCAAATTGTGCTGTACTGCCAGCCTTCCAAATCTCTATCCACTGACAATATTAACACCCAGACATGGTGGCTGTGATGGGCAGGTATCCTTGCTGGTCAGAAAAGCTGGGAGGGTTTGTCTGGAGACAAAGAAGGTATGTCACATGAGGGGAAGTTCAAGAAGGGATCTTCTCACTTTTAGCACAAGGACAGATACGCTGAGTGACCTGTCAAGACCTTTATTTTCCTCAGCTGTGGCTTGGAGTGAGCGGGTGTACAAAGCACTAAATGATACGGCAGTAATCCCGACATCCCCAGACAATGGTTCTCCTACTCTGCACTCATTCATTTTATGATTTACAAGGTATTCGCGTGTCCTACAAGTGCTCTGCAGATGGTTCCAGAGAACGGTAACCTCAAGTTGTCTACTTAGTAATGTGGACCAGTTCAGGACATCATAACCCCATGAATGTTCTGTGGGAGAGTTTCTAAGCTGTGACAAGGTCTAATCTGTTCACTACACTGTCACAGCTTCTGTATGGTTTAGCCCATAGCCTGTTGTCCTATTGAAAGAAGCTGCAGGTCAGAAGTGCAGTGTTATCATCAGTGTTACAGTTGATCTTTACTACCACCAGGGTCCTGCAGGAAGCAGACTTCAGCTCAGGGGCTTTATTCTTTTCAACTGAGGGTTGCTGACAGATGTGAGACTTAAGTGCTCCCCCTGTCCCAAACACGGGGGCCATGTTAAGATGCTCCAAGACTACAGGCAGTGTGGCATTCTTCTGATCTCTGGGCTGAGCAGAGAGCATGAAGACATGGAGTCACTAAGCCAGAGGAGAAGCTGGGGAGCGAGCCCGCCTAGAACAGCTGTAGTTGGTCAGAGAGACAAATAGGTTACAGGCTGTTCCTCTTGAACTTGAGTCACCTCTGGGATTGTGGGAACGGGGGAAGATGGCAATGCTTCCTGCAGGCAACCCTGATCTCCATATGGCCTAGGTAAGACACTCGGGCTCATGCATCACCAGCCCGACTTCTGGCTATAGGAACAAAATACTTGTTAACCAGACTTGA